>NC_045552.1:57035940-57175940 GCF_009769535.1 Thamnophis elegans
TATCTATCTATCTATCTATCTATCTATCTATCTATCTATCTATCTATCCATCCATCCATCCATCCATCCATCCATCCACCCACCCACCCACCCATCCATATCTATCTATTTATCCATCCATCCATCCATCCATCCACCCACATTTACAGTATCTATCTATCTATCTATCTATCTATCTATCTATCTATCTATCCATCTATCAATCTATTTATCATCTATTTATCTGACTATCATCTATCTATCATCTATCTATCTATCTATCTATCTATCTATCTGTCTGTCTGTCTGTCTGTCTATCATCTATCATCTATCATCTATCATCTATCATCTATCTATCTATCTATCTATCTATCTATCTATCTATCTATCTATCCATCCATCCATCCATCCATCCATCCATCTATCTATCTATCAATCTATCTATCCATCTATCCATCTATCCATCTATCCATCTATCGATCATCTATCTATCATCTATCTATCTATCTATCTATCTATCTATCTATCTATCTATCTATCTATCTATCTATCTATCAGTTAGAACAATTACTCAGTGGAACAGCTTCCCTGCAGAAGTTGCGAATGCCCCAACACTGGAAGTCTTTAAGAAGATGTTGGATAACCATTTGTCTGAAATGGTGTAGGGTTTCCTTCCTAGGCAGGGGGCTGGACTAGAAGACCTCCAAGGTCCCTTCCAACTCTGTTATTCTATTCTATATTTCGTATGGCAGAAATGTTAAATTAAGAACGTGCATCTCAGTTGCCTTCTCCGTGAGTAAACAGGAAGCCATTTACTCTGTTTGCAAGTTTCTCATTGGCATTTCCACATGGAAACATGAAAACGTTGTGCCGATTCAACGTTGCGTCCATGGTTTTAACCTGTGATGGTTTCCCCTGATAGATGAGCAGCGATCTGACGTTACACGAAGATTACGTGTTCCTGAAGCGAGTCCAGAGCTGTCGGAAACCGCAGGGGGAGGAGATGTCCTTTCTAGATTGCGCGAAGATTTCAGAAAGCTTCCGAGAACTGACGAATTCTTTCCAAAAGGTGATTTGAGTTTTGTCCATCCACGAGTTTGACCTAAAAGCATCCTTGGGTTGTTTTCCTGGGTCCTTTTTCTTTGTCCTTCCCAAGCGTTGAAGGTGAATGGACAACCCTGGTCCATTCTGAAATGCTTTGGGTTTCCTGCTTGAGTGGCGGGTTGGACTAGAAGACCTCCAAGGTCCCTTCCAACTCTTGTTATTCTGTAATCACCGAAGAGAGATTCAACCTAGAACTAAGGAAAAATTTCTGACCGTGAGAACCATTAACCAGTGGGAAGGCTTGACTTCAAGAGTTATGGATACAAGGAGAGAAGAAAGGAGGGAAGGAAGGAGGGAATGTAGGAGAGAAGGAAGGGGGGAAGGAAGGAGGAAAGGAAGGGGGAAAGGAAGGAGAGAAGGAGAAAAGAAAGGAGGGAAGGAAGGAAGGAGGGAAGGAAGGGGAGTAGGAGAGAAGAAACGAGGGAAGGAAAGAGGGAGGGAAGAAGAAGTAGGACCGTTGTAAGATAAGATGGATCTATGGGATGGTAAGAAAGCAATCTTCAAGTATATTGTCAACTGTAGGGAAAAATTGTTATAAATACATATTATTAATAACAGTTATGAGATCATATAATTGTGAATGTATATATGAAATTGATAAAATAAAAAATTAAAATAAAAAAAAGAGTTATGGATGCTCCATCACTGAAGGTTCTTAAGAATGAAAATGGACAGCCATTTGACTAGGATGATGGTATAGGATCTCCTGCTTGAGCAGTGGGTTGGACTAGAAGACCTCCACGGTCCCTTCCAATGCTTGTTATTCTGTTATTCCGTTAACCATTGGAAAAGGTGGGACTTGGTATTCAGCCAATCTAGAAAAATACCGTTTTGGAAGAAGCTGGTTGCGTAAGCCAGATCTGGGGAGGAAAAAGTTTGATGCTTATGCTAAAAGAGGGTGGGGGGGTTGAGAAAGAAACAAGTAAGAAGATTTTAAAAAAACCATATTTGGAGGCAAAGAAAATGGCAAAGAGGCCGCACAGCCTTCTTGGAAGTAGCATTTGCGTTTTCACACCCTCGTTTTAGTCACGCCCAAGGATTCGTTTTGAGAGTGCAGTGAGATGCACAGGTTTTCCTGTCCCAGCGGTTTCAGGGTGCGAAACCCCAATTCGTTTAAGAATAATTGATTAAATGGCAGCAGCTGTCCCAGATAATCTTTACGAACTGGAAGGTCATGACCCCCAAAGGCCCAGGCAGGAAAATAGGATGGATTAACTCCCCTCCTTTGCTCCAGGTCCCGAAATGGTTCTTTATTTCGGATTAGCTGGAAAAAAACAACGGCATATTTATTTATTTATAGAAGGAAAATGCCAATTCATAAGAACGTTATTTATTTATAGAGGGGAAAATAGAAACATAATTTCTAAGGTTGGATTTTCCCCCTTAGCAGAGGGAGCCGCCTAGTGGAATACTGCGAAGCTGTTACCATGGCAACTCCACTTAGCTGTACAGTAGAAGCCATTTTACAGCAGTACAGTAGAAGCCATTTTATGGCACAACAGGCTGTATCTTAACAGAACACACACCCTGAGGGGTGTTAGGGGTGTCTTACCCCCACAGTGTTTTTTTTTTCCAGAGAGTAAGTCATCTGTGTAGTAAGTTTGGTTGAAATTGCTCCAGGCGTTCCAGAGTTTTGCTGGAACACACACACACATAGAGAGATTACGCTATAATTTTATTTCATATGGAACCGAGATCATTGCTCCCTGTGCCTGTAATACTGGAGGGGAGTTCTTCAAAATGTGGAGTGTGTGAGTTTTTAATTCCTTGCATCTCAAACAGAGGGGCTTGTGTGAAATGGGCAGCTCTAGAAATCGTATCAACAAAACTGCTTCTTTTTCTTCTACAGGTTCCAGATCAAATTTTGCCAGCTATGCAAAAAAGTAAGTTTCTGCAACTTTGAAAAAAATTTCTCTCCCTCCCTCTCTTTTTCTCTCCCTCCTCCCTTCTTCTTTCTCCCTCTCCCTCCCCCTCTCTCTTTCTGTATCTCTCTGTCTGTCTCTCTCTCTCTCTTTCTCTCTCTCTCCCCCCCTCTCTTTTTCTCTCCCTCTTTCTTCCCCAACTCTCTCTCTTTCACACACTATTGGTTTAAGACGCATTAACACTTCATTGACACACAAAAAAGGTTTTGAAAAGGGAAAGAAAACATAAAAGTAGCACCAGAAAATTGGTTATGGATACGATTACGTTACTGGCGACATCTTGGCCCTAAAACAATGGAGAAAATTTCTCGACACTCTAGCAACTACCTAGCTGCACAAACCTCACTTGGAAATTAGTTCATTTTGATCATGCTATGTCATATTTCTGAATTTTTCAGCCCTTCCTTCCTTTTGGGGTTTCTAGAGTCTTTCCCCCCTTTCTGGACCATCTTCCCGTCAATGAAGAGTTACCCTTATCTCTACCCCTTTCCCTGACTTGGATTGTGAGCCGCCCTGAGTCCCCTTCGGGGAAAAGGGCGGCATATAAATGCAATAAATTCAATTCAATGAAGAGTTAATGGAGCAAGGAGCTTTATTCCAGCCAATAAGTTGAAAATTAAGAGTTCGGCAGCACCTTTTCTGGCTCGTGAGAAACTTTTTCGTGAATTGTGAATTAAAAGTCGGATAGCATGATACGTGGCTAACAAATTTTTATCAAAAGGCAGACGCTTTCAATGACCGCTGTTGTTGTTTTTTTAATTGCAGGTATCCCAAAGCGAGGTGCAAGCATACACTTGGCAGGTGTGAGCAGCCAGGCCAAAGGTGAGAGGTGGCATTATTTTCTGGCCATTTGGAATTGGAGAAAGAATTGCTATCAAGGCAAGAGTCAGATAAGAGGGGATTAAGAGCCGAGGTGGCGCAGTGGTTAGGGTGCAGTACTGCAGGCCACTTCAGCTGACTGCTATCTGCAGTTCAGCGGTTCTAATCTCACCGGCTCAAGGTTGACTCAGCCTTCCATCCTTCCGAGGTGGGTGAAATGAGGACCCAGACTGTGGGGGCAAGTTGCTGACTCTGTAAACCGCTTAGAGAGGGCTGAAAGCCCTATGAAGCGGTATATAAGTCTAACTGCTATTGCTATGTAGAGCCGAGGTGGCACAGTGGTTAAATGCAGCACTGCAGGCTACTTCAGCTGACTGCAGTTCAGCAGTTCGGCTGTTCAAATCTCACCGGCTCAAGGTTGACTCAGCCTTCCATCCTTCCGAGGTGGGTGAAATGAGGACCCGGATTGTTGTTGGGGGCAATACGCTGACTCTGTAAACCGCTTAGAGAGGACTGAAAGCCCTTTGAAGCGGTATATAAGTCTGCTATTGCTATTGAGCACAGGCCAAGAGAGAGGAACTTGAAAAGAAAGCTCACACAACACTCTCCCTAGGACACAAATGAAGCGGGAGAGGGGAGGGGGAGAAGCACAATCAGACTTGCAAAGTCCTATTACCATAGCGGAGTGCCAGGGTTCCCATCGGAGGTGGGTTGTTCCCATTTTGGCCCATAGTAAAAAAAATTGGCAAGCCACCATTGGTTCCAATTCATGCACCCATTGCAAACGGAACTCCGAGGCAGGTTGATTTCTTTTATTTGGAGAGATTATCTTGGCACAGCTGGGTGGGAAATCAACTCTGAGAGTTCCCGCGCGGTCCACCTCATTAAAAAGTGAAAGTTTCCTGTTCTCTCAAACAGTAAGTTCTTGCCGGCTGGTTGCCTGGTTACTTTTCTCCTCCTCTTCCTCCTCCGGCCACCCAGCAGTTGGAATGTCCTTGACTCGTTAGAAAACTGTTTTGTTTTGGCTACAAAACCCCGTTATCTCTGCACACGCACACACGCACACACACACACTCACACACACACACACTCACACAGAGCTCCTGGCTGTGTCAAGCCTGAAGCCATGTGAAGAAAAAATCCCCACAGAAAAAGCTACAGAAAAGAAAGCGGCCACCTCCAGGTCAGCTTCAGGGTTGACAGTCATCCCCCCTCAGTTGAAGAAACCCTCAACCCTCAAAGCTTTTCAAACTGGGCAGCTTTACAATGCGTGGACTTTCAACTCCCAGGATGCCCAAGCTAGCATGTAGTTGTAGCTTACCCCCCAAAAAATAAAAGTGGACTTTGAGGGCATTGTTTTTTTTTTTTTTAAATCTGGTCTTACCTTATTGAGTTGACACGGCGTTAATGAAACCTATCCTCTTCCTCCCTACAGTTCTACACTGGAAGAATACGATCTACGCCCCGAAGGACGATGCGTTCTCCAACAAGGATGGAAAAATCACAGTTAGCAAAGACGGGCGGTATTACATTTACGCCCAAGTCACCTTCTGCAGCAAGCCAGAGCTGCACGCCCCGTTCAACGTCCGTGTCTATCTCAACCTGCCGTCGGAGACAGATCAACTCCTACTGAAGGGGGTGGGGACTTACACCACTTCAGAGGACCTCTGTGGCCTGCAGTCCATCCACGTGGGCAGGGTTGTGGAGCTCCGGTCTGGCCATACCATGTTCGTCAACGTAACGGACCTCTCCAGGGTAGATTACGCCCATGGGCATACCTACCTGGGCCTCATTCAGCTCTCCTAGAAAAAGGTTCTGCGGCCCGCCCTGATCCCTTCCTCTGCCCTCCAACCATATTTATGAACTCTTTGGTTCCATTTCTTTTATAGATATATTTTATTTAATTTATTAAGCAGGAGGGGGAGGGCGAATTGTTCGATTCCGAAGATTATCAAAGACAGGCGGCCCTTAAGGTGAGAGGATAGCTGTGGTTTGCTCCAAGTTGGAAAGCTGAAGGTTGCTGCTTTCAAGACAGCATCTCAGGTGGCTTCCAGGACTGTCGCGGGAGGAGAAAGTGGTGCGCCTCTCAATCCCATTCGTGCTTTGCTAGTAGAACTCAAGGATGGACAATATCCCGGTGGGGAACCATCTGCTGCTTCATCCTGGAGGCCCACCCCAGGTCACAGTTGCCTCCAAAGAGGACTAAGAAATAGCAATAGCAATAGCAATAGCAGTTAGACTTATATACCGCTTCATAGGGCTTTCAGCCCTCTCTAAGCGGTTTACAGAGTCAGCAAATTGCCCCCAACAACAATCCGGGTCCTCATTTTACCCACCTCGGAAGGATGGAAGGCTGAGTCAACCTTGAGCCGGTGAGATTTGAACAGCCGAACTGCAGAACTGCAGTCAGCTGAAGTAGCCTGCAGTGCTGCATTTAACCACTGCGCCACCTCGGCTCTAGAAAGACCCTTAGGAAGAACTGCTTGTTCCTCACCATCAACCAACGCTCCCCAATCTGATGTTTTTCAGGTGTGCTGAGATGCCAACTGCAAACATGCTTAGTCAACCTGGCCAGCTTTGCACAAGCATAACAACCCTCCTATGATTGTATATTAGTATGTTTTGTAAAAGACTAACGTGTTTAAGGGAATAAGAGAGTTGGAAGGGACTTTGGAGGACTTTTAGTCCATCCTCCTGCTCAAGCAGGAGACCCTATACCCATTTCAGACAAATAGTCTTTTCTTAAAAACTTCCAGTGATGAAGCCCCCACAAGTTGTGGAGGCAAGTTGTTCCTAAACTGTTAGGA
The DNA here is from genome assembly GCF_009769535.1 of Thamnophis elegans. NCBI lineage: Eukaryota > Metazoa > Chordata > Lepidosauria > Squamata > Natricidae > Thamnophis > Thamnophis elegans. The sequence goes on from NC_045552.1 coordinate 57,042,572, forward strand.
AGTTTCTCCTTCATTGCTTCTCTCCTTGATTAGTTTCCATCTGTTGCTTCTTGTCCTGCCCTCAGGTGCTTTGGAGAATAGCTTGACTCCCTCTTCTTTGTGGCAACCCCTCCAATATTGGAACGTGGCTATCATGTCACCCCCCCCTAGTCCTTTTCATTAAACTAGACATACCCAATTCCTGCAACCGTTCTTAGTATGCTTGACCCAAGGGGGAAAAAACTTAAGTCCTCTAAGGTGAACTTCCCTGTTGAAGTAGCCACGAAGTGACGAAATCTTGGCTCAAATCGGTGGTGGGATTCAAATTTTTTTGCTACCGATTCTGTGGGCGTGGCTTTGTGGGCGTGGCAGGGGGAAGGATACTGCAAAATATCCCCATTCCCTCCTCAACCCACTAACCTGATTTCCAGCTCCCTTCTCCTGTTCGGGGCAACAAAAGAAGATCAGATAGGAGGATGGGAAGCAGAGGGGGCACGGCCAGCCTATTTGCCGGTTCTTCGAACTACTCAAAATTTCTGCTACCGGTTCTCCAGAACCTGTGCAGAACTGGCTGAGTACCACCTCTGGCTCAAATGTTTTCCCAAACTGAACTTTGAAAAGCTCAAAGTTCTGGCTGGCGGCTCCTCGGGGGGGGGGGCGGGCTTCTCTGTAGCTGCTCCGGCCCTGTGGAACGATCTACCTGTAGAGATCCAGACCCTTCCCACTCTCTCCGCCTTCCGAACAGCCACTAAAACCTGGCTGTTCCGGCAGGCCTGGGGCTGTTGAACAAGGTCCAGCCCCACTTAATGGAATGTATGGTGTGCTGTTTTTTAAAATTATGTTATTTTTTTAATTCTTATTTTTATCTTGCTGTAAGCCGCCCAGGGATTGGGCGGCATACAAATTTATTAAATTGCCAAGTTGCCAATTGCCAAAGTGCTGTTGTGTAGTATCAAAGAGGACAACACCTTATCCGTATGTGTTAAGCAAGTCCCCTATGGTTTAAGGCCAGAAGTCTCCAACCTTGGCAACTTTTAAGACTTGTGGACTTCAACTCCCAGAGTTGAAGTCCACAAGTCTTAAAGTTGCCAAGGTTGGAAACTCCTAGTTTAGGAAACCAGCTCTAAGGAATGATAAACACGGGAGTTTAGCAAAGTTGACGGAAACGAACCTGTGCACGATGAAAAGAGAAGAGAGTGTCCCAACTCCTCCTGTTCTTAAACAGCCAGCCCAAAACGGTCGAAACAAAACATTTTCTGATATTTTCCGCTTAAACATCCGGAGGTTGTTGTTGTTAAGGGAGCCTTTTTTGCAACGACCTCCTTTCGTTTTTAGCCAGAACTAAACTACTCCGAGGAGAAATAACCTATCGCGAAAGACGACGGCGCACCCTTGTCAAAGCCACAGCCTTGTTTTCTTTTTAAAAATCCTCTTTTATTTCCTTGAAAACCAAAATTTAAAATTTTTCTCAAAATAAAAATATTTTTTAGAAAAAAAAAGGGGGGGGAGTTTGATTGCATCAGTCGTGGGGTGGGCCAGAAATTTTAAAAAAAACGTAACAAGAGAGGTACCGAGAAGCAAAAGAAACGGACAAATAAGACGAGGTCTTAACAGAAACCTATTTACATAAAACTGTAAATATATATTTATATGTATTTATATATGTATATGCATATTATCCAATCAGGTTCACATGGCTTCTATTCCTTTAGTACAATTGTATATTCTTCCTTTTGTTTTGTTTTTTTTAACAGCCCAATCCTATGCATTTTTACTGAATTCCACGGACGTCTCTGAAAAACATGGAATTTTGGCAGCCTTAATTGTCCTTAGACTAGCAACACACACACAAACATATTACAACATCTGGTGCATATAGTGGAAACAAAGGTTGAATTCAGAGAATAAGGCCAGCACTTCCTAAATTTTGGAGGCCTGGACACAGTAATTTCCTTGGCTGGAGGAAACATGACCAAGGAGAGATGGAATTTATGCTTACCAAGGAAGTGGTAGTAGTAGCAATAGCAATAGCAGTAGACTTATATACCGCTTCATAGGCCTTTCAGGCCTCTCTAAGCGGTTTACAGAGAGTCAGCATATTGCCCCCAACAATCTGGGTCCTCATTTTACCCACCTCGGAAGGATGGAAGGCTGAGTCAACCCTGAGCCGGTGAGATTTGAACCGCTGACCTGCTGATCTAGCAGTAGCCTGCAGTGCTGCATTTAACCACTGCGCCACCTTGGTAATTGTTTTCTGAAGAAATTAACAATCCTTGAGAAATCAAGATTTTTTTCCCCATCTCTTGGCAATGATCTCTTTCTTACATTCCAACTTTGAGATTTTTCCTACCGTGTGCCCAGAGATTTGACGGTTTCCTTGATTGCCAAGAATTGATCAGCGTTAATATTCTTCCCCTGGACCATGTTGGAACTGCTTTGTTCCTGGCGGGCGGGTGGGGGGGACCTCAAACTTGGTGGATTTGTGGATATTTATTCCAACCCACCCCCTGTCATGCTCCAGATACAGTTTTGGAATGGCTTAAGACACATCTGGATCCACATTTTTGGAAGCACCTGGCTGGGAGTACTAAGGAAGCACAGAAATAAGTGGGCCTCAGGAGGCATCAGAGGACCATCTCCGCATTCAGCTCAGAGAGATGTCCTTCCTCCCCACGGCTGAATTTAGGAAGGTTTGAGGAGAGGTGTCTCCAGGTATGTCCTCAGAAGTTGGCAATGCCCAGTGCTGTGTGGCCGGCGCAAGCCACCAAAGCAACCTTCAACTCCATCGCTCCCCCAAAAGAGAGAAACGATCGTCCAACCTTGGCAACTTTAAGACCCGTGGACTTCAACTCCCAGGATTCCCCAGCCATGCATAGCTAGGAGTTGGAAGTCCACGGATCTTAAAAGTTGCCAAGATTGGACATCCCTGGTCTAGCTGGGTTGACCCTTTTCAAGAAGTTCCTTCATAAGATAACAACTGAACTTGAAAAATCTATCATACTTTTTCTTTTTTGTTTAAAAAAAGAAGGCCTACTAGGAAGGGTCGAGATAGGAACTGGAAAGCATTAGCATTCATCTCATGCACTTCCTTCATTTTAGTGGCAAAGCAGGGGAAACAGGACCTCACAGTCTCAAAAATGGCAATTATTACATTTCTTCTTCTTTCTTTCTTTCTTTCTTTCTTTCTTTCTTCTTCTTCTTCTTCTTCTTCTTCTTCTTCTTCTTCTTCTTCTTCTTCTTCTTCTTCTTCTTCTTCTTCTTCTTCTTCTTCTTTTTTCTTCTTTTTCTTCCCCGTGGAGATCCGGACCCTTACTACTCTTCCGGCCTTCCGCAAAGCGTTTAAGACCTGGCTGTTCTGGCAGGCCTGGGGCTGTTGATTTATCCAGCCCCATTCTGAGCTATGAATGTTGTGAATTTTAATGTCTGTTTTTTAATTTTTATATGTTCCCCCTTCCTGCTTTATTTATAAGCCGCCCTGAGTCTCTCGAGAGTGGGCGGCATACAAGTCCTAATAAACACTAAACACTTCTTCTTCTTTCTTCTTTCTTCTTTCTTCTTTCTTCTTTCTTCTTTCTTCTTTCTTCTTTCTTCTTTCTTCTTCTTCTTCTTCTTCATCATCATCTTCATCTTCATCTTCCTCCTCTTCCTCCTCCTCCTCCTCCTCCTCCTCCTCCTCCTCCTCTTCGTATTCTGTGTTCTGTGTTCTGTCTACTTCTAATTCCTGGCCAGAAGAATCCCTGTGGGTCGAAATGGGCAAACCGTATACCTTCTGTGGCCAGGAAGAAAAAAACAAATCACTCAGTTCCCAGAAGATCATTCACGAAAGATGCTGAGGAGCTGCAGACTTGAGGGAGATCTTCTAGGGGAACATCTCCATTCTGTCTCTTTGCAACAAGCTTCCACACCAACTCAGCCAACCCAAGGGCGCGTCCCTTCGCTCAATTTGCGTGCGTTTTGTCTCTTGATATTTTTCAGCTTTATCTTGCAATCTGCTTGCCTTTGCCCTTCCTGGCTGCATCGCAACGCATCCGCTGTTGCAGCGAGAGAGTTTGTAGTTGCAACTTTCCCCCTTCCAGCAGCTAACAGCTGGAATGCAAAGGCGATCTCCAACTGGACTTTTTCGGAGTCAGCTCCACTCTTGCTAAAGGGAGGCAATCAAAAAATAATCTCCTCTCCCACCTCAGGGCACAGGTAACTCGACTTCCAACCTTTTGTCTAATGGCTATTCAAAGCTACGGAAGCATTGCATTAAAAAAAACAAACGTACAACCGTTCCTCGCACTTACGACCGCTGCAACAGCCCCAGGGTTTCGCGATCAAAATGTGGGCGCTGGGCAACTTGAAAAAATGTTCATCGGTCGTTTTTTTCCCATGCCTTCGTAACTTTGAATGGTAACTGAATGAGTTATTGTAAGGGGAGGATGGATCCTGTAATCAGGCTGACTCGGTTAATCATAAAACCAGAAGAACAGAGACGGAAGGGACCTTGGAGGTCTTCTAGTCCAACCCCCCACTCCCCAGCTCAAGCAGGGGACCCTATACTAGCGAGAAGAGGCAAGCATGCCATTGGCTGCTTTCTCTTCGTTTCCACACCCTTCCTGAGGGATCCCGTGCTAATTCGCAGGAGAGCCGAAAGCTGTGAACCCAGAGGAATTGAAAATCCTCTGAAATCTGTGATCCTTTGCATAAATATCTCCTACGGAAAGACCACAGAAAGGGATTCTCACAATCTCAAAGGAGAAGGCAGCAATTCTCAACACTCGTTTTCCCCCGATTCCAAGAAAGAAAGAAAGAAAGAAAGAAAGAAAGAAAGAAAGAAAGAAAGAAAGAAAGAAAGAAAGAAAGAAAGAAATAGAGGTGCAAATGATCGTTTGGCCATTCTCGCTTGCTTGCAATTCAAGAAACCTGAATCTGCTTTTTCCCCTCCCACTCAATAAATAAAGAAACACGCTTTAAAAGCAAAACGAGAATGGAAGGAGGTACGGGTGTTTTTGGTTTTTCCCCCTCTTGCATTTCCTCTCTCAACTGGGTTTCGCACTCAGGAACCTTCTTCACGCTGGGTGGTGACCCATCCCTTGCCAGGAGCGTATAATCTTAGGATGAGATGGGTGGGTGGGTGGGTGGATAGGTGGGAGCAATATTAGAAGTCCCGGAGAAGTTTCTTTGACTTTTCTGACGTCCGTTTTGGAGCAAATCTTCGAGGGCCACGAGCAGCATGCAAAATAGTCTTTTTGAACGAGGAGGGGGAGAAATATATAGCTGGGCTATCTGTTGTTTTTTTAAATCTTTTCTTTCCTGCAAGGGAAAAGCAAAAGAGGCGTGATTCTCCCCCCCCCCCCAAAACGAAAGAGCGAGGAAGCACGAGAGGCGCGGCTGAAAACTTTCCTGAGTGGGGTTTTGAGGGTTCAGGCCAGTACGGAGGAACGGCGGCCCATCTCTTCCCGGAGACTTTCGTCCGTTTGCTTCAATAACCTCCGGACCAATTTTTCTAAATCTTTCCTGGATTTCAGCTCTTCTTCCAGACACTGCTTCATTCGTTTGTTCTCCTGCAGCGGGGGGAAGAGAAAAAGGACAGCCGTGTGCGCACTTCATGAAAACACCTCCAGTTCTTCTTCCGTAAACTGTTTTTGGGGGTCAGGCAGTCCTCACCTAACGACTGCAATGGAGCCTCAAATTTCCGCAGTGGTTAGGGGTTTGATGGACATTTTTGCTACGGTTGTTAAGCGACTCACGGCGGTTATTAAGGAAATCCTGAGTCTCTTTGAGAGTGGGCGGCATACAAATTAATTAAAATAATAATAATAATAATAATAATAATAATAATACCAATACCAATACCAATACCAATACCAGGTGATAGCAGGGTCGCCGAGAAGTAACATGAAAAAATCGCAAAATACCAGGACTTAAAAATCGAAATTCAACGACTATGGCACAAACCAGCAGTGGTAATTCCAGTGGTAATTGGCACACTGGGTGCTATTCCAAAAGCACTGGAATTACATTTAAAACAGTTAAAAATTGACAAAATCACCATCAGTCAAATGCAAAAAGCCGCACTGCTTGGATCTGCACGCATATTACGAAAATACGTTACGACGTCCTAGGCCCCTGGGTGGGGCCCGACTAGTAACCAATGCCAAATCCGGCGAAACAACTGGCCGCTGTGATACAATTGTATAATTACTGGCGCATAATACACCAGACATCACACTGGTTGAGAAAAATAAGGTCACAATCATAGACATTGCAATACCAGGTGATAGCAGGGTAGCTGAGAAGGAACATGAAAAAATCGCAAAATACCAGGACTTAAAAATTGAAATTCAACGACTATGGCACAAACCAGCAGTGGTAATTCCAGTGGTAATTGGCACACTGGGTGCTATTCCAAAATTACATTTAAAACAGTTAAAAATTGACAAAATCACCATCAGTCAAATGCAAAAAGCCGCACTGCTTGGATCTGCACGCATATTACGAAAATACGTTATGATGTCCTAGGCCCCTGGGTGGGGCCCGACTAGTAACCAATGCCAAATCCGGCGAAACAACTGGCCGCTGTGATACAATTGTATAATAATAATAATAATAATAATAATAATAATAATAATAATAATAATAATAATATTTATTATAAACAATTTATTACAAGTGAAGCAAACAGTTGAAGAAGAAAAACATGCACTGGCTGATTATTTAAAAGACACCCAAGAACATCTATTAATCGAAGTAAAGAACAAAAATCTACTGAAGGCCCAACAGACGAAACAAGAATACAGAAAAGATGTGATAAAATCAAGAATGGAGAGTTGGCAGAACAAAGCACTGCATGGCCAATTTCTGGAAAAAATAAAAGATAAAGTGGACAGTGAACAAACTTGGTTATGGTTAACAACAGGTACATTAAAGAAAGAAACAGAGTCACTAATCCTGGCTGCGCAAGAACAAGCTATCCGCACAAATGCCATTAAGGCCAAAATCGAAAAATCCTCTGATGATGCCAAATGCAGACTTTGCAAAGAAGCTGATGAAACTGTTGATCACATACTCAGCTGCTGTAAAAAAATCGCGCAGACTGATTATAAATTGCGGCACAATTCAGTAGCACAAATGATCCATTGGAATTTGTGCAAAAATTATAATATTAAAACAGCAACAAACTGGTGGGAACATCAGCCTGAAAAAGTCACCGAAAATCAGATGGTCAAGATCTTGTGGGATTTCCGTATACAAACCGACAAAATACTGGCGCATAATACACCAGACATCACACTGGTTGAGAAAAATAAGGTCACAATCATAGACATCGCAATACCAGGTGATAGCAGGGTCGCCGAGAAGGAACATGAAAAAATCGCAAGATACCAGGACTTAAAAATCGAAATTCAACGACTATGGCACAAACCAGCAGTGGTAATTCCAGTGGTAATCGGCACACTGGGTGCTATTCCAAAAGCACTGGAATTACATTTAAAACAGTTAAAAATTGACAAAATCACCATCAGTCAAATGCAAAAAGCCGCACTGCTTGGATCTGCACGCATATTACGAAAATACGTTACGACGTCCTAGGCCCCTGGATGGGGCCTGACTAGTAACCAATGCCAAATCCGGCGAAACAACTGGCCGCTGTGATACAATTGTACAACAACAACAACAATAATAATAATAATAATAATAATAATAATAACTGGCCGCTGTGATACAATTGTATAATAATAATAATAATGCAGTCCTTAAGTGAATCTGAGTCGGTCAGTTTACCCCACCGCCTTGGCTTTTCCTAAGGCAGCTGGGAAGGTTAAACATTTGATTTATTTTATTTATGAGTAAACATAACCTTAGCACAAGGGTGATCCCAGAACCGGTAGTGATTTGGTGGCCTGGGTCTCTGGAACTCGCTCCGTTAGGTGGTGCTAGGGATTCGAACCGCCAAACTGCCGACCTTTCTGATCGACAAGCTCAGCGTCTTGGCCACTGAGCCACTGAGCATCCCTACATCATTAAGAAAATCAATTGTAATTCTGTAATTACACAAAGGAGCCAGGCCTGCCACGCCCCCTGAACTGGTTCTCCTACGGGGCCGCCATCTTGATTTCCCGTTCTGCGCATGCGCAGAATTGTAATTGCACAAATTTAATTTTTTTCCCTTTCCTTTTAACGTTTTGTGCATGCACAATATCTATTGTTGTGCAAAAGGGCAGCCGCCATGTGCGCGAGCGAAGCGGAGCAAACCGAACCGGCAGTAATGCCGGGAACAACCCACCCTGAAACCTTGGGACGGTGCAATGGCAGTAAATACAAACCAGTTGCTACACACCCAAATTCTGATCAGGTGAGCATTGGGACACGGTAACAGTTGTGCGTGTGAATAACTGCCTTAAGTTAGCTTTTCCAGCGCTGTTGTCATTTTGAATTCGCTAAACGGATGGCTGTGAGTTGAGGATTGCCTGTATCTGGTAGGAATGACGCCCACTTGACGGTGGAAAGTTATGGGAACTGGTTTTGCAGCTGCTGGTTTTAGGCAGGAACCCCCCCCCGTCCCTCCCTCTTACCAGGCTGAAGACCCCCTTCCTGAAACAGGGAGCTTCCCAGAAATCAACCCCCAAGATCCTCCATATAGTTGCACTTCCTCATGCTTTAAACTTCTCAACTTCTCAGCTGCCAATTACCTCCCAAAGACCCGTTAGATCACACAGGGTCGGCCTCCTACGGGTTCCGTCCACCAGCCAATGCCATCTGGCTACCACCCGTGGGAGGGTCTTCTCTGTGGCAGCTCCTGCCCTTTGGAACGAACTCCCCGCGGAGATTCGGACCCTCACCTCTCTCCAGGCCTTCCGGAAAGCCGTCAAAACCTGGCTGTGCCGGCAGGCCTGGGGTTGATGAGTTCCCCTCCCCTCTCGACCTGTATGGCTGTATGATTCTTGTTTATTTTAACCATGTGTATTGTGTTTTATGTTCCCTTTTCCCCCTCCGAGTTGTTCGCCGCCCTGAGTCCCTCCCGGAGAAGGGCGGCATACAAATAAACTGAATCTGAATCATCTGAATCTGAATCTGAATCTGAATCAACACCACTGCAATTTTAGACCAACCCAAGAAGTAGCTGAATCCATGGCTGAAGAAGAATCTGCACCCGAGCCAGACCCCAGGCTGTTTCCATCATGCAACAATTAACCGAATTAACCGTTTTCCACCCGGTTCGTGGCTGCCATGAGGACTAGAAACCCAACCCAAAACCTCGCAAGATTAGTTTTTCTCGCTATGTACCTGCATGCATCTGAACTAGGCTGTCTCGTTTCTCTGTGTCGTATAATATAGGTGGGTGTATGCATACTTTTGTATGCATTTATTTTTGTTGTGTTTGTGTAGTGTCTGAAGGAGGTGGCGATCCTCTGAGAGCGGCATGCAACGAAATTTCATTTTCATGTGTGCCGATTCGGGTGCCTTCAAAGTGGCGATTAAGTTATTCTAAGTTCAACCATCTTTTAAAACCAAAAACGAAAAGAGTAGACTGGATTACGGAGCCTGCAACTGTAATCTGCAATCTTCTTCTTCTTCTTTTTTTGCGGAACTGTTTATAAAAGCTGATGCAATCATTTTGGATTACCTGTTTCAGTTCTTTGACTTCATCTTTTAGCGCATAGACAGTATCCACCAGGCTTCTAGGAAACAGCAGAAAAAGGCACCATCATCATCATCATCATCATCATCATCAATCATCATCATCATCATCATTCATTTTTACATTTTTACAAGATACGTCAAGGTTGTGGCCCAGCAGGAGCAGTTGGAGCTGCCACCAGACTCCGACAGCGAGGGGCCCTCTGAGTCGGCTCTGGAGGATGTGGAGGACCCTGGACAGGGTTCCGACTCCGAGCAGGGCGCAAAGAGGCTGGTTGGCCACCAGGAGGCGCCTGAGCCTTGGACCAGCGGGGAGGAGACAAGGGGGAGTGATCCGGACGCCAGCAGTGAGTTGTTCCTGGATGCACGCCATCGAAGAGTTACTAGGCCTCAGGAACAATTATGCAATTACAGGAGGTGATTGCACTCAGCTGGTGGTCATTTGGCTCCTCTCCAGACTATAAAAAGGACTGCTTGTGCACATGCCCCTTTTGCAGAAGTCAACGCAGGAATTAATGTTGGAGAACATGATTGTGAGCTTGGCAGGCTGGATTGCTGCCACGGCTTATCTGTGCTGGATTGCTGCCAGGGCTTATCTGCGCCGGTTTGCTGCCAAGGACCTGTCTGTTAATTAAATGCCATAACTTATCTTTGGCTCGGAGTGTGCTTTGGTGTGGAACAAGGGGGGTCAGAACACATCAACAAATTTCAGCTTCCTGCAATCACACCAGCAGAACTGCAAAAAAACTGCGCTACTCGGAACATCTTATATTTTAAGAAGGTCCTTGGTTGATACCTAGGACGCTGGCAGCAAACCGTATCAACCATTAGCACCAGTCACTGGTATTTGTGATGTATTTTTGAATGTTCAGTTGGCTGAGTTTCATGTTTAATGAATAAAGTATATATAATTCATTCAATTGTTTAATTATTATTAATAATTGGGTCGTCAGCAGAAGACTCCATATGAGGGAAGGAAGTCCTCAAAGAAACCTCAAGGAGGAATGGAGATTTTTTCCCCCACTTGGTTTTGCTGCAGCTTTTTCGTGGGTTCGGCTCGGGCTCTCACTCACTTCTCCTCGGCCACCGTCTGCCCATTGCTCCTCACTTCCTCGATGATTAGTTTCTCCTCTTCCGGAAGTAGAACCTGGGGCACTGAATCTTTGCGGCACCCTGAGGACGAGAGGGGACAAGTCAGGGAAGGGGCTTCGTTTGGTGCGCCCGAGAACCGAGAAGGTTGCGATGCAATTTTGCCTCCATGAGGCTGACGCCAATTTAGTCAAGTGGTGAGGACGCCAAGCTAGAAACTGGGAGATGGTGAGTTCTAGTCTCAGCATAGGCGTGAAAACTGGCTGGGTGACTATGGGCCATTCACTAGGAGAGGGTGAGTTCTAGTTTCATCTTCGGCATAAAAGATGGTTGGGTGACTTTGGGCCCAAATCCCCGGGAGATGATGAGTGCTAATCCTGCCTTAGCATGAAAGCCAGCTGGGTGACTTTGGGAGTTGTAGTTCCACCTTAAGGCATCATAGAGGGCTAACTGGCCTTGGACCAATCACCAGGAGAGATGAATTCTAATCCTGCCTTAGCATGAAAACTAGCTAAGTGACTGGGAATTCTAGTCCCATCTCAGACACAAGAGACTTTTGAATGTCTTTGGGCCAATCACCAGGAGACTGTGAGTTCTAGTCCCACCTTAGGCACAAGAGACTGTTGAATGTCTTTGGGCCAATCACCAGGAGACGGTGAGTTCTAGTCCCACCTTAGGCACAAGAGACTGTTGAATGTCTTTGGGCCAATCACCAGGAGACGGTGAGTTCTAGTCCCACCTTAGGCACAAGAGACTGTTGAATGTCTTTGGGCCAATCACCAGGAGACGGTGAGTTCTAGTCCCACCTTAGGCACAAGAGACTGTTGAATGTCTTTGGGCCAATCACCAGGAGACGGTGAGTTCTAGTCCCACCTTAGGCACAAGAGACTGTTGAATGTCTTTGGGCCAATCACCAGGAGACGGTGAGTTCTAGTCCCACCTTAGGCACAAGAGACTGTTGAATGTCTTTGGGCCAATCACCAGGAGACGGTGAGTTCTAATCCTGCCTTAGCATGAAAGCCAACTGGGTGACTTTGGGAGTTGTAGTTCCACCTTAAGGCATCATAGAGGGATAACTGGCCTTGGACCAATTACCAGGAGAGATGAATTCTAATCCTGCCTTAGCATGAAAACTAGCTAATTGACTGGGAATTCTAGTCCCATCTCAGACACAAGAGACTTTTGCATGTCTTTGGGCCAATCACCAGGAGACGGTGAGTTCTAGTCCCACCTTAGGCACAAGAGACTGTTGAATGTCTTTGGGCCAATCACCAGGAGGCGGTGAGTTCTAGTCCCACCTTAGGCACAAGAGACTGTTGAATGTCTTTGGGCCAATCACCAGGAGACGGTGAGTTCTAGTCCCACCTTAGGCACAAGAGACTGTTAAATGTCTTTGGGCCAATCACCAGGAGACGGTGAGTTCTAATCCTGCCTTAGCATGAAAGCCAACTGGGTGACTTTGGGAGTTGTAGTTCCACCTTAAGGCATCATAGAGGGATAACTGGCCTTGGACCAATTACCAGGAGAGATGAATTCTAATCCTGCCTTAGCATGAAAACTAGCTAATTGACTGGGAATTCTAGTCCCATCTCAGACACAAGAGACTTTTGCATGTCTTTGGGCCAATCACCAGGAGACGGTGAGTTCTAGTCCCACCTTAGGCACAAGAGACTGTTGAATGTCTTTGGGCCAATCACCAGGAGGCGGTGAGTTCTAGTCCCACCTTAGGCACAAGAGACGGTTGAATGTCTTTGGGCCAATCACCAGGAGACGGTGAGTTCTAGTCCCACCTTAGGCACAAGAGACTGTTGAATGTCTTTGGGCCAATCACCAGGAGACGGTGAGTTCTAGTCCCACCTTAGGCACAAGAGACTGTTGAATGTCTTTGGGCCAATCACCAGGAGACGGTGAATTCTAATCCTGCCTTAACATGAAAGCCAACTGGGTGACTTTGGGAGTTGTAGTCCCACCTTAAGGCATCAGAGAGGGCTGGCTGACCTTGGGCCAATCACCAGGAGATGGTGAGTTCTAGTCCCACCTTAGTCACAAAAGACTCCTGGGTGACTTTGGGCCAATCACCAGGAGACGGTGAGTTCTAGTCTCAATCTTAGCCATGAAAGCCAACTGGGTGACTTTGGGAGTTATAGTCCCACCTTAAGGCATCAGAGAGGGCTGGCTGACCTTGGGCCAATCACCAGGATACGGTGAGTTCTCGTCCCACCTTAGGCACAAAAGACTCCTGGGTGACTTTGGGCCAATCACCAGGAGACTGTGAGTTCTAGTCTTATCTTAGCCATGAAAGCCAACTGGGTGACTTTGGGAGTTGTAGTCCCACCTTAAGGCATCAGAGAGGGCTGGCTGACCTTGGGCCAATCACCAGGAGATGGTGAGTTCTAGTCCCACCTTAGTCACAAAAGACTCCTGGGTGACTTTGGGCCAATCACCAGGAGACGGTGAGTTCTAGTCTCAATCTTAGCCATGAAAGCCAACTGGGTGACTTTGGGAGTTATAGTCCCACCTTAAGGCATCAGAGAGGGCTGGCTGACCTTGGGCCAATCACCAGGATACGGTGAGTTCTCGTCCCACCTTAGGCACAAAAGACTCCTGGGTGACTTTGGGCCAATCACCAGGAGACTGTGAGTTCTAGTCTTATCTTAGCCATGAAAGCCAACTGGGTGACTTTGGGAGTTGTAGTCCCACCTTAAGGCATCAGAGAGGGCTGGCTGACCTTGGGCCAATCACCAGGAGACGGTGAGTTCTCGTCCCATCTCAGGCACAAAAGATTCCTGGGTGACTTTGGGCCAATCACCAGGAGACTGTGAGTTCTAGTCTCATCTTAGCCATGAAAGCCAACTGGGTGACTTTGGGCCTGCCCTTTTCCCTCAGCCCAAACCCACTTCACAGGAACCGTTGTTGTGGAGAAAACAGGAGGAGAAACGCTCGTAGGAGACGTTTCCCGCCTTGAGTCATTGTAAAAGTAATAAAAACCGGGATATATAACGAAGTACAATAAAATAAAATAAAAATGTCACAGATAACCTGCAACCTCCCCTCCCCACCCCGGCTGAGCGAAGCCCGAATCAACATCTCCAAGAGGCACTGATTTACCGCTGCCAGCTCAGTGCCACCGATAACGAGACTCGCGTTTCTATTTGTGGCTTCAGAAGAAGCGAAATACAACGTATATTTATAGAAAACCACCAGGCTGATTCTTTTTTCTGAAACGCGCAGCAGATTGAACGATAAAAGGCCCAGAGTGACGGGAGCCTTGGGAGATTAGCATCTCGGGAGGCCGGGAGGGTAAGAAAGAATTGAGGACAAACGCATCTCGCTGCAAACTTCTCACGGTTTCCTTTCCTTTCATCTCGCTATCTCAAAAGTCAGCGTTATTTCAAAAGCCTTTGACTCCTCCAGGCGAGATTTCTCTACTCCTTTTCGAGAGGAGAAAGAGCACAATGGCTGGTCCCCGACTTACGACCACCATCCAGCCCAACAGAGACATTGCTAAGTGAGACATCTGTTCAGGGAGTTCCGCCCCCCTTTTACGCCTCCCCCCCCACCTCGCCACCTTCGCGAAGCGAATCCCTGCGGTTGGGAAAGGAACAACACAGCCGTTCAGTGAATCTGGCTTGTCGGGAGGTCGCAAAAGGGGAATCGCCTGACCCCCGGGATGCCGCAACCGTCATAAATACGAATTAGTTGCCGAGCGTCTAAATTTGGGTTGCACGACCACAGGGATGTAAGTGTGTAAAAGGGCCACAAATCACTGTTTCCAGGGACAGTTCGAACGGTCCCTTAATGAATTGTTGTACGTCGAGGACTACCTGCGTTAGAAATGATCCGATGGGAGGTGGCTTTACATTCAGCCTCGGAAAAAGGCCTTTTTCCCCCCACCTGGGGTATTAATTTTGGTGGGGAAAATGCAATTGACATTGGATCAAAGACACAGCGAGGAGAAATAGCAATAGCAATAGCAGTTAGACTTATATACCGCTTCACAGGGCTTTCAGCCCTCTCTAAGCAGTTTACAGAGTCAGCATATTGCCCCCAACAACAATCCGGGTCCTCATTTTACCCACCTCGGAAGGATGGAAGGCTGAGTCAACCTTGAGCCGGTGAGATTTGAACCACTGAACTGCAGTCAGCTAAAATAGCCTGCAGTGCTGCATTTAACCACTGCGCCACCTCGGCTCTTGGGGGTTAGAATCCAGTATGACAGGCTGACTCTGCCCACAGCCTGCAGTTCGATCTTAATGTAAATGTGTTTTTATTTTCCATTTTCATTTTCGTACAGTCACATATATACTGTGCAGAACCGGGGCCTTATAACTTTAAACAATAAACACAGCCATTCCTCTTGTCAATAATACCCCCCAAAATAGAAACCCAATGTACCTCTTCGACCCTCCATACACCCTTTCTTTCGCCCCCCTCCAACTTTCCATCTTCCCTCCATCATTCCCCTCTACCCTACTTCCTCTCCCCCTCTACCACACCTCTCTCCCGATACCTGCAGTTCGATCTTGACAGGTTCCTCCCGAGGTCGAAAAACGAGGACCCAGATTGTTTGGGGGGGGGAGGAATAGGCTGACTCTGTAACCCACCCACAGTGCTGTAAATGATTATGGGCCAGTATAGAAATCTGAGGGCTATGGCTATTGCTCAGTGCCCGAGAGAAGGAGGGTTAATTGATGTTGTTATCTAGGTTTGGCTCATGAAATATGCCTGCAAGACAACAACTAATCTCAGAAAGCACCAATGACTCCCCAGTCCTCCTCATCCTCCCTCCCTCCCAGCACTGATGGCGTTGCTGAGTTGGGTCGTGAAATGCCTGCAAGAAAACAAACCCTCTCTGAGAGCAACAAGAAGCAAAACATCTTCAAAGAAAGTCCAGTTGCCTCCTGAAAAAGCACCTTTGGGACATCCACGACCTGGTTGAGTAAGAATCGCTACAGACTTTAAGATGGGTGGACTTCAGTATCCAGAATTCCCCAGCCAGCGCAGCTCTGGAGTAAGTGGTGAACAAAATCCCAGCTTTCTCTGAATTCAGGCACCAGGTAGGTGCGTCCTATGTTTAACCTGACACATGAAACATCGGCCGTGATCTTGAACCCCTGTGAGCAAACCTGGTTTGGCTTCAAACCAGTGGTGGGATTCAGCCGGTTCGCACCGGTCCGGGAGAACCGGTTGGTAACTTTCTAAGCAGTTTGGAGAACCGTTATTGGAAGAAATCTTATTTTGTTTTTCCCCACTTTACAGGGCTAATCCTGTAAGGAAGGCAGGAAGGAAGGCAACATTCTGGTGTTGTTTCTAGCCTCATCTTTATTGCCCTGCTTATAGAAACTGCCTCTCCGGTTAACTCTTATTCCATAGTAACAGCTAAAGCGAAGCGCCCATCGACATGAGTGATGCTAAGTTGGCCACACCCACCCAGTCACATGACCACCGAGCCCCGCCTACCCAGATGGTCATTAAGGCAGAGAACCAGTTGTTAAATTCAGTGGGGAAATTCAATTTTTTCCCACTACTGGTTCTGTGGGCGTGGCTTGTTGTGCGTGGCAGGGGAAGGATACTGCAAAATCCCCATTCCCTCCCGACTCTGGGGACCAACCAGAGGTGGTATTTGCCGGTTCTCCGAACTACTCAAAATTTCCGCTACCGGTTCTCCAGAACCTGTCAGAACCTCCTGAATTTCACCCCTGGTTAAATTATTTGAATCCCACCACTGCTTCAAACCACTCACCTGAAGTGACATTCTGCTGTAAACTCGCGCCTGCGCAGTAGGCCTCAATCACCTTCAGGATCTGAGCATCTTCTTCTAAGGCAACCGTGCCTGAAAAATCAAATGAATGTTAAGGAGAGACTCTGGATTTACTCTAGAACAAGGGTCTCCAAAGTGGGCAACCTTAAGGCATGTGGACTTCAACTCCCAGAATCCCTCAGGCAGCGTGGAGTTGAAGTCCACAAGTCTTAAAGTTGCCCACTTTGGAGACCTCTGCTCTCCATCTTCAATTTTTGTAGAAGGAGGAGGACCGCCTTAGCCTGTTTTTAAGTCTTGAGTCCTTCAAGCCTTATCAGATGTATGGTGAGGCAACCGGCCACTAGTTAATCATTGATCAGGGAATGGTCATTATCTATCGATAACCTTCACTGTGTCTCATTGTCATCTGGTGTCCTCTGTCCTTTCTCCACAACAGATCTTGGAGGTCTCCTTCGCATTCCTTTTGCAAGGGTGAAGGCGAGACCTTTGATGGTATGAGCCGTGGTGGGGCAGTGATACTAAGAGGCCTGACTAATAGAAGATAGAGTGGAAATATTAATTCTCCTGATGTAGAAATTGAAATAAACTCTTCAAGGAATGTCTTTCCTAGGGGGCGGTGCTCATCTCCGTTTCAAAGCCAAAGAGCCAGCGCTGTCCAAAGACGTCTCCACGGTCATGTGGCCAGCATGCGTAAATGCAGAAGGCGCACGGAACGCTGTTCCCTTCCCACCAAAGGTGGTTCCTATTTTTCTACTTGCATTGTTTTACGTGCTTTCGAACTGCTAGGTTGGCAGAAGCTGGGACAAGTAACGGGGGCTCGCTCCGTTACGCGGCGCTAGGGATTCGAACCGCCGAACTGCCGACCTTTCTGATCGACAAGCTCAGCGTCTTGGCCACTGAGCCATTGCGTCCTTACATCATTAAGAAAATCAATTATAATTCTGTAATTATACAAAGGAGCCATGCCACCATCTTACTTTTTCGAATGACAAATTCCTCATCCGATGGCTTTCTCTCCGTTTTCCTTTTGGGCAAGAACTTCTTCATTGTCTTTGGACTCTTGCTGGCATCCTGTTGAGATAGAACCATCGGTTAAGACAGGGGGTCCTCAAACTTGGCAACTTTTAAGACTTGCGGACTTCAACTCCCAGAATTCCCCAGACAGCCTGGGAGTTGAATTCCGCAAGTCTTAAAGTTCCCAAGTTTGGACACCCCTGGATTAGGATTAGGTCCCAGGTGGAAAAACAAAATCTCCACTCGTGGTGCATCTGAACTTCCATTGCTTCACCGAGGACCGGACTCAAATATTTGTGAGTTTGCGGAGTAAATACACGAGGGACGAGCCATTGTATTGAGGGGGTGACATGTTAGGGAGCACGACACAAAGGGAGATTGGGCTAATCTGGTAGTCATAAACTGTGCTTAGCCCACAACACACAATGTCCTTTTTCTTCTGAGCCATTGGCCCAGCTACCAATAATAGGGATGTTGCGTCTTTTCCGTGTGCGGCAGTTCGACGATTGACCATCCCATAAATGCAATGCCTTGAATTCTAGCATGGAAGATCCGGCATGCAAATAGCTGTGAAAGGATTTAGAGCTGGCCTTGTGAGTCAACCATTCAGGAGGGATTTAGATGAGAATGTCCTGACCCAACTCCTCGATCAAAATAAACCCTCTGAAGTTAACTCCAAAATTTCTTTCTTAGGAGTGCCGGCAGCCCCGGCAAAAAATTTCTCTCTCACTGCAGGCTAACAAGTCTGTCCATCTGGAAGATGGAATAGTTGTCGTCCACATCTATTCATCTCCGCCGCCTGCCTTTGATCCCCAGAGCTAGGATGGGGCTTTGTTAGAAGCCATGGCTCTTCCTTCCGAAGAACCGGCCCATAGATTTCCACTGCTCTCCTCTCCTCTGCCTTCTGCACATCCGCACATCAGGCACTGGACCCAGCTGTTCTTCCTCTTCCTCATCAGCCACCTCCAGACCTGGGGGCTGTTAACTCTCCATCTGAGAGCTGATGGATGACCCAGGCTCTGCCCCTTTCTTTCTCTCTCCATCTCTCTGTCTCTGTCTCTCTCTGTCTCTCCATCTCTCTGTCTCTGTCTCTCTCTGTCTCTCCGTCTCTCCCTCTCCGTCTCTCTGTCTCTTTCTCTCTCCATCTCTCTATCTCTCTCTCTCTCTCTGTCTCTCTCTGTCTCTCTATCTCTCTGTCTCTGTCTGTCTCTCCGTCTCTCCGTCTCTCTCTCTCTCTATCCGTCTCTCTCTTTCTCTGTCTCTCTCTCCATCTCTCTCTCACTGTCTCTCTCCATCTCTCTCTCTCTCTCTCCATCTGTCTCTCTCTCTCTCTCCATCGCTCTGTCTCTCTCTGTCTCTCCATCTCTCTGTCTCTGTCTCTGTCTCTCTCTGTCTCTCCGTCTCTCTCTCTCTGTCTCTCTGTCTCTGTCTCTCTCTCCATCTCTCTCTCTCTCTCCGTCTCTCTGTCTCTGACTGTCTCTCTCTCTCTCTCCGTCTCTGTCTCTCTCTCTCTCTCTCTCCGTCTCTCTGTCTCTGTCTCCATCTCTCTGTCTCTCTCCATCTCTCTGTCTGTCTCTCTCTGTCTCTCCATCTCTCTGTCTCTGTCTCTGTGTCTCTCTGTCTCTCCCTCTGTCTCTCTGTCTCTGTCTCTCTCTCCATCTCTCTCTCTCTCTCCGTCTCTCTGTCTCTGACTGTCTCTCTCTCTCTCTCCGTCTCTGTCTCTCTCTCTCTCTCTCTCCGTCTCTCTGTCTCTGTCTCCATCTCTCTGTCTCTCTCTCTCTGTCTCTCCATCTCTCTGTCTCTGTCTCTGTGTCTCTCTGTCTCTCCCTCTGTCTCTCTGTCTCTGTCTCTCTCTCCATCTCTCTCTGTCTCTCTCTCTCTCCGTCTCTCTGTCTCTGACTGTCTCTCTCGGTCTCTCTGTCTCTGTCTCTGTCTCCATCTCTCTGTCTCTGTCTCTCTCTCTCTCCACCTCTCTGTCTCTGTCTCTCTCTCTCTCTCCCTCTCTCTCTCTCTCTTTCTCCATCTCTCTCCCTCTCTCTCCATCTGTCTGTCTCTCTCTCCATCACTCTGTTTCTCTCTCTCTTTCTCCATCTCTCTCTCTCTCTCTCTCTCTCTCTCTCTGTCTCTCTCCATCTCTCCATCTCTGTCTCTCTGTCTCTCTGTCTCTCTCTTTGCCAGCTCCATTCCCTCTTCCTCCTCAGAGTTCTCAGGTTGCCTTGATGCTGATCCCACGCTTCCTCCGCCTCCTCTGATTTGGCTGCTGGAAGGGATGGCAGCCGACAGGCCACAACAGAGAGCTTACTGTACACCCTCTAGAGATAGAAAGACACGTGAGAAAGACACTCTTGATGTTGTTTTAGTATAAAACAGGACAAAGAGAGAAACTGGGACAGACTTCAAAGATCAGGTCAAGAAAGGGACACTGTGAGAATTCTAGGAAACCCTCTTTATAGTATTAGGTAGAACTTCAGAAATCTTGAAAACCTGTCCCAGTTTTTTCCCTGTCCCATCTTATGGTTAAAATTTCTCTCTCTGTCTGTCTGTCTCTCTCTCTCTGAGTTTCTTTCTCACACTTCCTTCAACTTCTAGATTCCATAATCTCTTCTCCTTGTGCCAAATTCTCCCCCCCCGCACGATGGCTCACTCCTACCTTCTCCAAATCCTCTCTAAATCCCTTTACAGAACGCCTCCCCTTAAGATACGAGGAATTGTTTCGTGTTTGGTTTTGAACAAGCGTGGGAATCGGTTGCCCGGATAAATAAGCCTTGAATCAGAGGCTGCCTGAAAGCACATCTCTGCTTGACTACTGTCGATGTGCGGGTAGCCAGATTGCGCAAACAAAACAGCGCTGGAAATGAGCTTTGGGGAAATGTGACCTCAAACCCAGTGCAGAAACTGGGGGGGAAAAACCCTGCTTGTGCATGAAAACATGTCGGTAGGTTGCAAGGGAACATGTGGTGGAGAGGTTTCTTGCCTTACCTTTAAGATGTAGGACATCCTCTGGGAAGGAGCATGAAAGAAAGAAAAGATGAGCATGAAAAGAGGAATATAGCCATCAAACTACCTCCATAAAGAACCCGTTTTAAAACTTACGACATTCCTACTAGAAATAAATCACAGGAGATTTAGGATTTATTCTCCTCTAGCTTTTGAACCCCAACAAGAATATTCTAACTACACAGGTAGTCCTCGACTTATGACCACAATTGAGCCCCAAATTTCTGTTATTAAGTGAGACAATCGCTGAGTGAACTTTGCCACGTTTTATGACGGACCTTGCTACAGTGGTTAAGGGGAATCACGGCAGTTCTTCAATTAGTGATGCGGTTATTTTGAATCCGGCTTCCTCCATAGATGTTGCTTGTCAGACGGTCACAAAAGGGGGACCCCGGGACACTTCAACCGTCATAAATAGGAACCAGTTGCCAAGCGTCCGAATTTTGACCATGGGGAGGATCACACGTCATTTTTTTCAGCGCCGTTGTAAGCTTTGAACGGTCGTTAAATGAATTGTTATAAGTCGAGGACTGCTTGTATTGTTCTGTGTGAGGTAATGGGTCTGGGGTCTCCTATTCTTGAATGGTTAGATAACTAATCCAAGTTTTGTCACATTGATTATCAGAATCTGCTTGTCATGCCTGCAAGAAGCCATTTTTTTCTTTCTGCCACACTTTCTAATGTGGGAAAATGGGATTATATGGAGGTTGGATGATGTGCAGCCATAACAACATTCTTCTTAGAAAGCCAAGGTCATCTTTGTCTCTGCACCTGGCCGGAACTGGATGGGTGGGATCTATCTTCGTGGCAGTGGGAGATTGGACCACGGGATGGACCTGTGGGTGTGGGGGGCAGGATCTTGAACTTTCAACCCGGGTGGGGAAAACCAGGAAGCTTTCAGATTCGGGTTTCCCCAGATGTGCCAACATGACATCTCTAATAAAGTGGAACTTTGAGGAAACTCACGGCTCGGAGTTTTATTTCGTTGGGGGTGTTTTTTGGAACCCTGACACTGCCTCTTACCCGCGTGGGTTTTTGTGGGGAGCAGTGGGCTAGGATCAGATTTGTAAACTTCCCTTCAGGATCCTTCTGGGAAGTTCTCATCTCTTACAACAATCCTGTCTAACCTAACCGACTTTCAGCGGTTGCGTTCCAATGTTCTTCTGGTTGACTTCTTTCAGAGATAGACCTTCTTGAGAAGATCGTCTCCAGAAATCCACCCAGGACCAGGACTAAAATGGTTGAGCATGAGAAATGTCAGTAGGGTGGTGGGACAAAGGTATTTTCCCCTCCTCTGATACGCATCAGGTGAAAACGAGAGGCCAAACCTCTTGTGATAGCAGAGAAGTAAATCTCATCTTGATTTGATTTGCGCAGAAAGTGAGTCAGAAAAGCAAAGAAAAAGAATGAGTGATTTGGTTTAAAATTACGGAGTTTGGGGTGTGTGATACAAGTTTCCTCGCTGATGCAAATTAACTGCTCACCGCCGTTTCCTGTGGGCCTAAATTTGCATAGTGTTGTGTTTTGACAAGGCATGGATTGATGACAATTCAATGGAAGAGAAGAAATGGGCTGGCTCCATAAATAAATCTACTTTCCCGGAGCAGAAGTTTTAAAACCGGCTTTACTGACAGGGATCCCAGGTTTTATGGGATTAAAGAAAAAACAGGTCAAAATATGTTGATGGAAGATTTGAAACCGGGGGAGTTCAAATGAGCAAAATTGCAACGTTGAGGAAACTTGGATGGGGCTGGGAAATTAGCAGCGTGTTTGAAAAATCTTTCTCTCCTACAACTCTGGAACAGAAAAGAATCTTTATTGAACTTCTAACCTCTGTCTCCCCAGAAAACAAAACACGAGGAAATTTGTTGTTGTTATTTGCAAAGTCGTTTCTGACCCATTGCGACCCCATGGACCACGTTCCTCCAGGCCTTCCTGTCCTCTACCATCCTCTGGAGTCCATTGAAGCTCAGGCCGACTGCTTCAGTGACTCCATCCAGCCACCTCATTCTCTGTCGTCCCCTTCTTCTTCTTTTGCCCTCCATCCTTCCCAGCATGAGGCTCTTCTCCAGGGAGTCCTTCCTTCTCATTAGGTGGCCAAAGCACTTGAGTTTCTGCTTCAGGATCTGGCCTTCTAAAGAGCAGTCAGGGTTGATCTCCTCTAGGACTGACCGGTTGGATGGCCTTGCAGTCCAAGGGACTCAATGCAGGAGTCTTCTCCAGCACCAGAGTCCAAAGGCCTCCATTCTTTGGCTTCCTTCCTTCTCATTAGGTGGCCAAAGGCTTTGAGTTTCCTGTTCAGGATCTGGCCTTCTAAAGAGCAGTCAGGGTTGATCTCCTCTAGGACTGACCAGTTGGATGGCCTTGCAGTCCAAGGGACTCAATGCAGGAGTCTTCTTCTCCAGCACCAGAGTTCAGAGGCCTCCATTCTTTGGCGCTCAGCCTTCCTTATGGTCCAACCTTCACAGCCATCCATGGCAACTGGGAAAACCATCGCCTTGGCTATACGCACTTTTGTCGGCAGGGTGAGGTCTCTGCTTTTTAGGATGCTGTCTAGATTTGCCATAGGAAAATTCTCACCAGAATTAATTTGATTAATTCCTAATTCAACTCAGAGTTAATTCTTAAGTCTGTCAATTGAACAAGACAAGTCATTTCCCAACCAATCTGCAGAATCTATTTCTAAGTGAGCATGGATTTGGTGGAAGGAGAGAAGGACCACCACGATGGAGTAAACGCGGTTTCCTCTGGCAAGGAGCCCCAAAGCTTGCAAGCTAAGTCTAACTCCCTAAATTCCATCCAGCTCTCTGCGAAATTGTGGTTCCGCGTGGGCTACGTTTCCACCCACATGGAGTCCCGCTGCTCAATCTGGAAATTAAGGACCATGACATCAAACTGTCACGAGGAAGCCCAAGAAAGACTCTCATGCGAAGGTCACACGAGATTTACCTCTTTGTAGCTGAGGGCCACTGAGGGCCTGAGAGGAGGGGCTGGGCGGAGACAACTCAAGGTCCAAGGTTTGAGAATCTGGGGGGGTTCCAGTGGGCCACGGAATTGTCCAGTAGAGCTAAAAGTCTGATTAAAAAAGAAAAACAGGCCACTGAGTTCCCTGTTTTCATCTCAAAGCTCCTCATCCCTTAGAAGAAGGGAGGAACATTCAGCTTGTGGTTTCCAGCCAGCCATGTAGAATCCCCACTGGTGGCTTCCAAGCACCTTTTTTTTTTTCTAAACATTTTTTAAAAAATTTTTTACTAAACAAACAACACACACAAAAAATAATCATCTTACATTACACCTTGCAGAAAGTGTGTCAATTGGTTACAATTAGCTTTCGTGCATCTCTTCCAGAGTCATTACCTACATTCATATCAAATATCAAAGTTCTTGATGAGTCTTAACTTTCAACATATCCTAGTTCTCATTTAACTGAAATTGTTTTAACGTCCTTCTGCCTAGAATAATCCATAGTTGAAAAAACACAACCACCTAATGGCATTTCATTAATTATTACAGAGTCATCCAACAGCCTTAAACCTTTATAACATAATTCTAAACAAAAATTAGTTGACAAAATATCTAAGCCCGTTTCTCCCCCCCCCCCCAAAAAAAATCACTGTTTACAATTTGTGTCCATGTTCCTTTTGTTATGGTGGTACATGTATGTATCATTAACTGTATCCCTTATCCTTATCATTCCATTGTTAGTGGTTACAATTAGCAATAGCAATAGCAGTTAGACTTATATACCGCTTCATGGGGCTTTCAGCCCTCTCTAAGCGGTTTACAGAGTCAGCATATCGCCCCCAACAATCTGGGTCCTCATTTCACCCACCTCGGAAGGATGGAAGGCTGAGTCAACCTTGAGCCGGTGAGATTTGAACCGCCGAACTGCAGATAACAGTCAGGTGAAGTGGCCTGCAGTGCTGCACTCTAACCACTGCGCCACCTCGGCTCTTGACCAATTAACCAATTAATATTGGTTAACAAAAAAATCCTTTACTGTTATATCTATTTTCTTCTCATCAAACCAACATATATATACATATATATATATATATATATATATATATATATATATATATATATATATATATATATATATATATATATATATATATATTGTTATATTTATGCTGATAAATAAATAAAGAGAGACCTTTATTTATTTATCAGCATAAATATAACAAAATGTAACAAAAAGGCAACAGTAAAAAAAAATATTGGGTTTCTGTCTGGATGGTCTCTTGTGACGAGCCTAATGACAGAGAGTGGAAGTGTGACCTTCCTCCCATACTTGGGCATACCAGGGGTTGTGACTTTAAGTGTGTGTATATATATATATATATATGTAGGTCTCTAGTTGTTCGGGTTTTCTCCCGCGTAGAATTGTTCAATCTACAATTCTACGCGGGAGAAAACCCGAACAACTAGAGACCTACATACTAACACCCGCGAAAACCTCAGAAAACATATATATATATATATATATATATATATATATATATATATATATATATATATATATATATATATATATATTTGTTATATTTATGCTGATAAATAAATAAAGGGAGACTAGTATAGATCTATTTCAAGCTATTTAGCTCTCATCAGCTAGCCATACCCAAGTTTTTGGGAATCGATATATATATCTACAATTCTACGCGGGAGAAAACCCGAACAACTAGAGACCTACATACTAACACCCGCGAAAACCTCAGAAAACATATATATATATATATATATATATATATATATATATATATATATATATATATATATATATATTTGTTATATTTATGCTGATAAATAAATAAAGGGAGACTAGTATAGATCTATTTCAAGCTATTTAGCTCTCATCAGCTAGCCATACCCAAGTTTTTGGGAATCGATATATATATATATATATATATATATATATATATATATATATATATATACCTTATTGCCCTTGTCAATTATTTTTTTAACATAACCATCTATAAGTTACTAAATTACTACTTACTAATTATAAAACTTAGTTAATTTTTTTGTTATCTACATTCATATATCAGGCTTCCAAGCACCTTTGGATCAGACAACTGTAAAAGGACAGGAAGACATTCTAATTTCCCCCCCTCTCAAAAGACGGATGGGAATGGGAGAAGGAGGCCCTTGGAGGGTTCCAGCTGGGAAGGAGGGAATGGTGTGGCCCAGAACGAACATGGCAAACCTAGGCCATGGGTGCCACAGGTGGTACAGAGTCCTCTCTGCGAGCACGCAAGCTGTCGCCCCAGCTTAGCTTCACCGCACTGACACCTCCCACCGGCCAGCTGATTTTCGGGTTTCTGCTGCGCATGCGCGGGGGGAGGGGGAATGCAGGAGATGCTGGCGCATGTGCGTGTGGGGGAGAGTTGCACACAGATGTGAACGGGGCGGGGGTGGCGTTTCTGCTCCCAGGGAGATTGCAGGGAGCCCTACCAGGCTCAAAACGTGGCATGGGGGAGAGGGTTGCATGTCCGTGTGTGTGGGTGAGTTCAGGGGATCACGTGCGCATGGACGGGGGGGGGCGTGGGAGGCACACGTGCGCGTTGCATTATTTTTTCGGCACGCAACGACAAAAAATGTTAGCCATCCCTGCCCTAGAGACATAGTTGGGCCCGCTGAAAGGAAGGAAAAGAAGAAAACAGGACATTATTTTTTTCTCCAATTGTCCCCTAAGATTAGGCTCAAAGTAGATATGGGCACGGCCTACAAGAAAGAACTTTCCACCTGTGCTTGGACTCTCTGCTTGATTTAGGCGTGGAGTTACTCACCGAATGGGACCCCCAAGATTGGGTTTTCGAGAGGGTACCACTGAAAGTGGTTCCTCTGGTCAGCCTTTGGAGGTGGTCAAGCCATTCGTGCAAATCTTGGCCGCTATTGCAATGTACCGTCAGACGGTCTCCCATGCTCCCTGTGAGAAGAAGACGAACCAGGTTACTGGGAGAGGGAGAAGGGCAACATGGGGTGAGTGTAGATATAGGTGGGCTTCCTGCCATGAGGAAGCCCACCCTTCACCAATCTTCAAATGTTCCAGATGGTTTAAATCAGGGGTCCCCAACATTTCGGACCTCAGGGATCACTAAGTTCATAATTTTAAGTCCCACGGACCACTGATATGATCTGCCTAATGACCGCCTGGGTGGATGTGGCTAGGTGATCCTGTGACTGGGTGGGCATGGCCAACTCAATGTCACTCATTGTGGGGGTGCCTCGCTAGCCTCTACTCAACCCTCCCCTCCCAGCCACTCCTCGCCTGCCCTCCGGGCTCCTGAGGGCCCCAACAGGAAGCAGTTGCTGGAGCTAAGCAGCCCCCAGGAGAAAGAGTTGGCAAAACAGCTCAGTTCAAATTGGATCTGACCGAGAAGGAGGCTCAGCAGAACCACCTCACTGGGGACTAGGAGCATGGGCTTTCCAAGCAGAGGGAAGACCTGTGGGAGTGCAAGGCCAGGTGCCGGCGCCTGGAGGCTCAGCGGGCTGAGATGGTCAGCCAGTTCCAGGCCAGGATGCAGTCCCACTGGAACGAGGCCCTCCGGCTCTTCGCCACCAGCGGCTCTTCCCTCCAGCCTTCTCCCAAAGCCCCCCACCAGGAGGCCGAAGGAGACCCCAAGTCGGAATTTCTGCCCCCCCATAAAAAGACCCCAAAGGGGGAGACTCTCTGCAGCAACACAAGCGTTCATTGCACGTATCCGTCCCAGGGGGTGTAGTTTGAGGATCCCTGATTTAGTGCAATATAAAAAATGCAAATAATTTTTCTGCGGGCCGCCAAAATTTTCTCAGTTGGTGACCTCTGGTTTAGAGCCGAGGTGGCGCAGTGGTTAAATGCAGCACTGCAGGCTACTTCAGCTGACTGCAGTTCTGCAGTTCGGCTGTTCAAATCTCACCGGCTCAGGGTTGACTCAGCCTTCCATCCTTCCGAGGTGGGTAAAATGAGGACCCAGATTGTTGTTGGGGGCAATATGCTGACACTGTAAACCGCTTAGAGAGGGCTGAAAGCCCTATGAAGCGGTATATAAGTCTAACTGCTATTGCTATTTCCCTGAATTGCCAGCCCTCAGGGCCTCTAGAAATCCTCAAAATTATAGCCATGGGTCATTGAACAGGGACCAGGTTAAGGAAGACGTTATTAGATAAATCCAGGAGGATCAATCCAGAAGGATCTCAAGGTGTTTAGATAGCACCTCCAAGCGTGGAAGCAATTCACTGCTGAGAGCCAGCTTTCTGTGAAGCCACAAAGGTGGACTAATGTTATCTTCACGTCCTGACTGTGGACTTCTCTAAGGTATCCAATTGCCCAATAATTCTGGCCTAGAAAGGACTTTGATCAGAATCAACCCCACATCAACCATGACTCCATAAATCAGTTATTCTCAATCTTGGCAAATTCTAAGACATATGGACTTCAACTCCCAGAATTCCCCTGCTGGTACAGCTGCCTGGGGAATTCTGGGAATTGAAAGGCAGACTTGTTAGAGTTTGCTAAGATAGGAAAAACATGGTTGACTGGCCTGGCACAGCTGTGTCCTCTGTAGCTTTTTTCTCCTTCATCAATTGCCTACCAAGCTCAATCAATCCCAGCATTTTAAAGATGGCCTAATGAAACTTTAATAGGGGGCTAATAACATGTATTTATAAATATGATTGATTATTAATACAGTCTCTTGGACACTCATCGATTTCTAATCTTAGTTTGATGGTTTGTACTCAATATGGGATGATACCCTTATCTTTGGATAAAATTAATCTAAGAACATGATCGGACGCACGAGAAGGAGAATCTAAAAACACTGACCTGAGATTTCAAAAGTGTGACAGTTTCCTTCCAGATCTTCTGATTTGGTCACCAGCATTCCTATTAACGGGAGTCTCCCCTGCTCCCCCAGAAGGAGGTGGGGGCAGAAAAGGATATGACAGTTATCCTAAGCAATCTTGATCAAATGTGAAAACGACCGGCCGATTGGCCGATTCAAAAAAATAAAATAAAATCGTGATTTGTAGCTTAAACCTGCACCACATCCCCAAACTAGAAATGGCAAAAGTCTCCTTCGCTTGATTTCAGATGGGATATTTTCACAATCGGGGGAGAGAGACATCCCTAATCAGTCTGAAATATGGATTTACAAGCGGCTGTTTATGGATAAAGCTGGCTTGTCAAAATCAGAAACGAGGAGGTGGTAAGCCAAAGGAAATCATCGAAGCCATTAAAAAAGCGAAAGTTGGAATATTTCAGACACGTGATGCGACACCTGGGAAAAAATATGCCATATTTCATTTAATCCTCCAGGGAAAGATTGAAGGCAAAGGAGGTCCAGGGAGAAGGAGAACATCGTGGCTTCAAAATCTAAGGGACCGGTTTGGACAAAACTCAGCAGCGTTTTTTCGTGCTGCTGTTGATAAAAGTAGGATGGCCAAAATGATCACCAATGTCCGATGATGGATATGGAAGAAGGAGGAGGAGGAGGAGGTGAAGGAGGAGGAGGAGGTGAAGAAGGAGGAGGAGGAAGAGGAGGAGGTGAAGGAGAAGGAGGAGGAGGAGGAGGAAAAGGAGGAGGAGGAGAAGAAGAAGAAGGTGGTGGAGGAGGAGGTGAAGGAGAAAGAGGAGGAGGAGGAAGAGGTGAAGGAGGAGGAGGAGGTGAAGGAGGAGGAGGAGGAGGTGACGGATGAGGAGGACTAGGAGGAGAAGGAGGAGGTGAAGGAGGAGGAGGTGGAGGTGGAGGAGAAGAAGGAGGCGGTGGAGGAGGAGGTGGTGAAGGAGAAGGAGGAGGTGATGGATGAGGAGGAGTAGGAGGAGAAGGAGGAGAAGGAGGAGGTGGAGGAGGAGGAGGAGGAGGTGAAGGAGAAGGAGGAGGAGGAAGAGGTGAAGGAGGA
Source organism: Thamnophis elegans (assembly GCF_009769535.1). Lineage (NCBI taxonomy): Eukaryota > Metazoa > Chordata > Lepidosauria > Squamata > Natricidae > Thamnophis > Thamnophis elegans. Next base: position 57,071,925 of record NC_045552.1, read on the forward strand.
GGAGGAGGTGACTGATGAGGAGGACTAGGAGGAGAAGGAGGAGGTGAAGGAGGAGGTGAAGGAGGAGGAGGTGAAGGAGAAGGAGAAGGAGAAGGAGGAGGTGAAGGAGGTGAAGGAGGAGGAGAAGAGGAGGAGGTGAAGGAGAAGGAGGAGGAGGAGAAGGAGGAGGTGAAGGAGAAGAAGGAGGAGGTGAAGGAGGAGGAGGAGGAAGAGGAGGAGGTGAAGGAGAAGGAGGAGGAGGAGAAGGAGGAGGAGGAGAAGATACATCCCGCTCACCTTGTACACGAATCCACTCATGCAAGGACTTGCTGAGAGCATCAACAGAACGCTTGGAAACAGCATGAGGTATCTTTCCTCTTTCTCCTGGGATCAAGGGAGAGAGGCACCATGCGTGAACAATTGTGGAAAACACCATCTCTGCAATCCCTCCCCGTCTCTTGATGCTCGTTACATCACTATGTGTCTGATAACCGGGACTGGGAACTTCTTCAGATGGAGCTCTGATAGCAGGCTCCATGTTGGTTGAACCAAGAAGAGGACAGTGGAGCACCATGGAAAAAGCATCGTGGTTCCGTCTTCTTCTCACCTCATTCCCTCCATATTGGACCATGGCTTGGGACATATAAAGGACGTTGCCCATGGACCGGATGTCTTCTCCTTCCCAACCTTGGATGGTTTCTGAAAGGATCTGCAGTTCGAGTTGCTTCCTCTTCCTCATCTCTTGACACTGGGACTGTCAACAAAGGTTGGGTTACAAGGGGGATCATAGATCAGGCCAAGTTGTTTGTCCCTTGGAGGAAGGACTGCTATCTTATGGCATACAAGACAATTAATCATTATCGTCTTTTAATGGCCCCATAATCCCTTGCGGGGTAGAATCTGGGCAGCCAAATGAGCTGAGTGTTTACTGGCCGGATGCCCTTCCCTGTTGCCAATACAGAGTGTTTCATTCAGCAGATATATTCTCATTCTGCCCAGAGAGAGAAATATCTGCCTCTCCATGCATAAATATCAGTTCAGTCCCCCCTCCTTCGCTCGTTAACAGACGACAGGCAGACAAACTTAAAAGGAACTCCCTTTATCAGTCCTCGGCTCAAACTGTCTGAGAGCCCAAAATAAACCTAAATAAAGTCTCTGCCTGAAGATAACAGAATGCAAAACAAATCTCTCTTACGGCAAAACAAGGTGTACAAAAAGAAAGCAAAGCACTTCTCCAAGGGTCTCTTCGAATCAGGGTTACAGAAAGCAAATCACTTCTCCAAGTGTCTCTCACAAATAAACCACGACCGAGGATCAATGAACGAATGAATGAACGTTGACTCCTGCAACCAGGGCGTGGCACCATCCGTCCTTTTATCACCAGAAGACGCCACTTAACGAGCCCCAGCTGCATTGTTAATCTTGCATCCCGAAAAGACTCACAGGAGACTTCTGCTGAGTCACAACAAATATGTATATGTGACTTACAACCCACTGGTCCTTGTGTGTATGGCCATCACGGAACCCCCAGGGTCCACCTCAATGGTGGGTTCTTACTGGTTCGGCTAGCTTGATGGCCTAGGTCGCTGGAACTGGCAGCAAGCCAGGCCTGCCACGCCTCCATCTTGTTTTTTGGCCGCCATCTTGTTTTTTGCTTCTGCGCATGCATAGAGCAATTTTCATTTTGCTCCACATGCACGCGCATGGCGCATCCCTGAGTGAACTGGCAGTAGCAATAGCACTTAAGACTTATATACCGCTTCATAGGGCTTTCAGCCCTCTCTAAGCGGTTTACAGAGTCAGCATATCACCCCCACAGTCTGGGTCCTCATTTCACCCACCTCGGAAGGATGGAAGGCTGAGTCAACCTTGAGCCGGTGAGATTAGAACCGCCGAACTGCTGAACTGCAGTCAGCTGAAGTAGCCTGCAGTGCTGCATTTAACCACTAGTGGCTGCCGCAACCCACCATTGGTCCACATGGTCAAAATTTGGACGCCTGGCAACTGGCGTTTGTGACATTCCAGGCGTCACAAATCAATGCTATTTGCAACCTCCCCGCAATTCTTCCAACAAGCGAAGTCAATGGAAGATGCCGGATTTGTTGAATAACCGTGTGATTTGCTTAACAACCGACAAAAGGGTACTTCAACTGGGCCAGAAATGCTGGTTCTGACTACCTGGATACGCATTCGAATCTTATTTCAGATCTCTGATATCGTTTTCATGAGTTCGGCTCATCAAGGAGGAGATCAGATTCTGGATGCTTTCAAGTCAAAAGCTAGAGCAGTGTTTCTCAACCTTGGCAACTTGAAGATGTCTGGACCTCAACTCCCAGAATTCCCCAGCCAGCATCCGCTGGCTGGGGAATTCTGGGAGTTGAAGTCCAGACATCTTCAAGTTGCCAAGGTTGAGAAACACTGAGCTAGAGCTTCCTCAATGCTTCCATTTCAATGATTCTTCACCTTGCTTTGACAAATATATATATTTTCCCCTCCCTCCTTCCTTGGCCTCCGTTCTTCCTCTCTTGTCCCAAAAATCTCCCTCCTTTAACGGAGGAGAACCAAAAGCTGATGATTGTCCCTTGGGCCTTACGAGGGGAAACAACAGGAAATAAAAACAAAACCACTTTCTCAACAAAAATAACCATCAAAAATAAAAATAAAATCACACTTGGAATCTTGCTTGGGACAACAGCGCCCCCTGGAGGGTATTTAAGGGCTGCTCGGAGACCTACCACGAGAGATTTGAAGGTTCCTATGGCTTTCAAAACGTCGTCATGATCAGGATGTGCTTCCTGGGGAGGGAAAGGTAGATAAATTAGATGAAGAGAAACCTTCCCCCCCGCCTTCTCAAAATACTAGAACCAGAAGGAGTGATAGCAATAGCAATAGCAGTAGACTTATATACCGCTTCATAGGCCTTTCAGGCCTCTCTAAGCGGTTTACAGAGAGTCAGCCTATTGCCCCCAACAATCTGGGTCCTCATTTTACCCACCTCGGAAGGATGGAAGGCTGAGTCAACCCTGAGCCGGTGAGATTTGAACCGCTGACCTGCTGATCTAGCAGTAGCCTGCAGTGCTGCATTTAACCACTGCGCCACCTTGGCTCTGATGGTTAGAAAGATGTGTTATTGCAATAAGTGAGGTTGCTGTTAGTTGCGAAGTTGTGTCCTACCCATTGCTACCCCATGGACAACGTTCCTCCAGGACTTCCTGTCCTCTACCATCCTCTGAAGTCCATTTAGGCTCATGCCTTCTGCTTAGGTGACTCCATCCAGCCACCTCATTCTCTGTCGTCCCCTTCTTCTTTTGCCCTCCATCGTTCCTAGCATGAGGCTCTTCTCCAGGGAGTCCTTCTTCCTTCTCATTAGTGGCCAAAGTCTTTGAGTTTCACCTTCAGGATCCAGCCTTCTAAAGAGCAGTCAGGGTTGATCTCCTCTAGGACTGACCGGTTGGATGGCCTTGCAATCCAAGGGACTCAATGCAGGAGTCTTCTCCAGCACCAGAGTTCAAAGGCCTCCATTCTTTGGCTTCCTTCCTTCTCATTAGGTGGCCAAAGTCTTTGAGTTTCACCTTCAGGATCTGACCTTCTAAAGGGCACTCAGGGTTGATCTCCTCTAGGACTGACCGGTTGGATGGCCTTGCAATCCAAGGGACTCAATGCAGGAGTCTTCTCCAGCACCAGAGTTCAAAGGCCTCCATTCTTTGGCGCAATGGGTCCAAGATGGGGGCTAGAGAAAGAGGCTCCTTCCAGGAACCCACCTACTAGGATGTAGACCCAGGAAGAACCTTGGTGACCACCAAGAGAATCACGGGGGAAAGCCAAACACTAACCCTTACAAGAAGAGCCCGTCATTGGGACAATGGTGGAACCAACCGAGATGGATGACTAGTCTTCCATAAAAGCTCACCTCCATGTGTCTCTCAAGTTCCTGCAGAAGGGCAATGTATTTGTCCAGCCGTGTGAACGGTTTGCTAAGACTTGTGGTCAAGGTCAATAGCCCAGAGGAGCTCGTCCCTTGATTCTCCATGAACTTCTCCAACTCATCGCTGGAAGAGAAGCATCCGTGATGAGAGAGAAGCAGACCAGCCCACTGGACGTGTCTTCTCTTCCCCCTGGGGCAGGGCTTATTTTTACCTGTGATGGGTCAAGACGTTGACCGCAGAGGGGTGGTTAGTGCAATAAGTGAGGTACAGAGACGCAAATTGCGGCATCAGGCTTAGGAAGCAACCTCCCACTCTTTGCTGGTGTTCGGGGAGTCTGTAAGAGACACACGCACGTCAAAGGTCGGAGAAATGAAGATGTAGGTTGGCATTTAAAACGTTAGCTTTATCTGAGCCAAGAAGAACAGAAACTGTTCTCTGTGGCTGCTCTGACCCTCTGGAACGAGCTCCCCATGGAGATTCGAACCCTCACCACCCTCCAGGCCTTCCGCAAAGCCCTTAAAACCTGGCTGTTCCGACAGGCCTGGGGCTAAAGAGCTGTTGCCCCCCTTCTCGAATGGTATGGTTGCTGTGTGTTTTTTAAATTTTGTATTGTTATGTCTCGTCTTTTTTATTCCCTTGTCTGTACCCCCTTCCCTGATTGAATTGTGAGCCGCCCTGAGTCTCCTTCGGGGAAAAGGGCGGCATACAAATGTAATCAATCAATCAATCAATCAATCAATCAAATAACTTCTCTGCCATTTATTTAGAAATGTCTATTCAGTCCCAGTCTGTACAGGTACTCTTAAAGGTCCTTGACTTAAAGGTAAAGATTCCCCTCGCACATATGTGCTGGCCATTCCTGACTCTAGGGGGCGCTGCTCATCTCCATTTCAAAGCCGAAGAGCCAGCACTGTCCGAAGACGTCTCCGTGGTCATGTGGCCGGCAGGACTCAACTCCCCCGAAGGCACACAGAAATGCTTTAAAAAGTGAAAAAAAAGTTGGCCACGCCCACCCAGTCACGTGACACACACACACACCCAAGCCACGCCCACAGAACCGGTGGGGGCAAAAAAAAAAGTTAGACTTCACCACTGCTGGACCTGCTTTCCCCTGGACCCTCCGAGAAGATTTTAAAGAAGGAAACCTCTCCTGGACTAACCTGGCGCATTCTTCCAGCGTCTGGTTGAGCGTCTGTTGGAAGTTGCAGATCTCCTCCACGTTTCCAAGCAGAGCGGATATGTCTGTAGTGCTCAGCCTAGAAATATACGAATCATGGAAAGAGAGCCGTTCAGCAGGGAAAGAGAATCTCGCCTTAAGAGGCACGCCGAAGGTTAAATATCTACAGCAGTGTTTCTCAACCTTGGCGACTTTAAGTCCTGTAGACTTCAACTCCCAGAATTCCCCAGCCAGCCTCCTCCCCATGAATGGAGATCCCCTCAAATAATCTTACTTACTTGTCATAGGACTGGAGAGACTTCAAGTACGTTCCTAGAAGGGACTGCAGTTCCTTGGCGTACTCGCGCTCCGTTTCCAAAATGTTCTGAAGCACCTGAAGATAAGCAGGAGATAAATGAAGGATGTTAGGAACGATCCAAGTCGATCTTGCCTCCATGGATGTTGGCATCCATGAACAGACTGTAGGTTTATCAACATGGCTAGTAGGCTGACAAGCATTGAAATCCTTCTCATCAAGTGTTTACGGACATGGTGCCAAAAATAAAGTCTCCCTCGAGTTGGCTCAGCTGCTGGTGACTTCATATAAATATCTGTGCGGTTTCTTGGCAACAGGTAGAAGTGGTTTATCATTTCATGCTTCCAAGATATGGTTTCAACAACTCAAGGTTTAGCCTACGATCTTGAGTGTGCTATTCAAGCATGGACCATATCCAGCTTTGGTTGGGCTTAGCTTTTGGAAAGCAAAGTTGAGTTGAGGTCAACTTTTGCTCTTTCCTGGGCAATCGTATTGTTGTTTCCCAGGATATTTATGGACAGGAGAAATATATCAAGAGCCGAGGTGGCGCAGTGGTTAAATGCAGCACTGCAGGCTACTTTAGCTGACTGCAGTTCTGCAGTTCGGCTGTTCAAATCTCACCGGCTCAGGGTTGACTCAGCCTTCCATCCTTCCGAGGTGGGTGAAATGAGGAGCCGGATTGTTGTTGGGGGCAATATGCTGACTCTGTAAGCCGCTTAGAGAGGGCTGAAAGCCCTATGAAGCAGTAGATAAGTCTAACTATTGCTATATAAGTCTAACTATTGCTATATTAAAATGTTGGTGGTTGAGAAATACTGATAAAGAGTGAAGCCCCAGGGTTCATGTTTGATAGCTCTGAGGGCTTTCCATGTTCCAGGTTTAATCACCGGAATCAGATTTCCCCCCACTAATTGTGGACCTCTGTCCTTAATAATCCGGAACCCACCTGTGTTAAGAGAGGACAAAAGATAAGTACAAGAAAATGTTATTTCTATCCCAGAAATACGTCATTGCTGTTTTCTTCTTTGGAAGAACATTTGAAAGCTGCTTATCTCTTCTACCAAAGTAAATAAGACCCAGCCAAAAATAAAAAAAGAAGCAGGAGAATTCTTTGGCCTAACTTGATTAAAAATGGCAGAAGAGTTGACTTTTTTCCCACTCTGACAAAAAAGACCCAAAAATTCTAGAATGTTAAGATTGCAAGAGGGAGCTTTTCTTGAGATGTTTTTTTCCCCCTTCTCGTTGCTAATAATAAGTCCTTTCCTAATAATACCCTGCAGGAATGCCTTAACCTCTGACATCACTGTTGGCACAAACACCCACATGCCAGGGTCCTAACTTCAAAGAAGGAAGTGCTGGGGATATAAAACAGAAATCTCCATTTCCATTGAAAGTGGACCATGTGCCCTTCAAATAGGAGCCAACCTTAGAAGAGACGCTTCTTGGAAAAGCCAATGCGTGTTCTGCTCTCAACTGCAACATGACTTCAATAAGCTGTTGTGGCCGGCGCAATACTGGAAGAAGGAAGATTTGCCTACTATTCAAGAATGGATATTAAAAGTAACAAACTTAGCAGTTAGACTTATATACCGCTTCATAGGGCTTTCAGCCCTCTCTAAGCAGTTTACAGAGTCAGCATATTGCCCCCAACAATCTGGGTCCTCATTTTACCCACCTCGGAAGGATGGAAGGCTGAGTCAACTTTGAGCCGGTGAGATTTGAACTGCCGAACTGCAGATAACAGTCAGCTGAAGTAGCCTGCAGTGCTGCATTTAACCACTGCGCCACATCGGCTCTGCAGAGATGGCTAAAATATCAGCATATCTCAAGGACCATTCAGATGTGAAATATAAACTGGAGTGGAGAAGATGGATTGACTATATTCAAAATAAATACGGGACTAAGAAATTCCAGATAGTTTTATGACTGAAAAGGCGAGGAATGATATAATCTGTTTAGAGTTAGCCCAACAAGAGGAGTTAAAGCACAAATGAAAGAGGATACTAGCTTTCTTTTAGTTTGTTTTAAAATATGTTTGTTAAAGATTTATACCCTGTATTTGCTCTGGGGAGTCGGGGGGGGGGAACGTTGGGAGGGGGTTAGGTTTGGGGGGGGAGGGTGGGGGAGGGGAGGTAAATATTTGTAAAAGCTTTTTTTAAAATTTTCAATAAAAAAATAAGCTGTTGTGGCCCAGCAGCGGCCAGTGGAGGTGGCAGCAGATTCGGACAGTGAGGAGGGTTGGGGAGGAATCTGGGCCATTCCTGGAGTCTGGGAAAGGCTCGGATGAGGGCTCTGTGTCGGAGGCAGAGAGGGGGCCAGAGCCGTATGCCAGTTATCAGCTGCCTTCGGAGTCAGACATCAGTGAGGCAGAGGAACAGCTGGAGCCTGTTCCCAGTATGCACTTGCACAGAGTTTCCAGATGAAGGGAACAGCTAAAGGACAGGGGTCGGCTTGGGAGGAAGGCCACAGGTGGACGGTAAATAGCCCCTCCCAGAGGAAATAAAAGAGGAGCGAAAGGGGAGTGGAGTTTGCAGGAGACAATCAGTTCCCTTCATTGGCTCGTGACTCTCCGAGACTCCTGGCCAAGTTCTGCAGATCTCGGCCTGGCAGCTCTCCAAGCCAGATAAGGTCTGTGACTATAAATCCTCCCTTGAAAGACTTTGCTGGATGTGAATGAGCGGAATTCACAATAAATTAATAAAAGGGTTTTTTTGTCGGGACAAGGAGTTGCTTCCTGCTCTCGGGAAGCCTCTGTCAGAACATAAACTAAAAAGCATTTTTTTTAGTTGGTTGAAGTCATGTTGCAGGAGACTCAGCTATGGTGCTGAAGGAAAGTTGATTCTTCCTTAGCTTAGAAAACTGAAATGGAGAAGAGCTGCGTAATATTCAGACAATCAGCATAACCAGATTCTGTAGCCCCATCGCAAAGCATGTGTTTCGCTTAAGCTTGGCTTGATTTTTTTTTTATGACTTTGTGTGATGTTGCAGCTTTTCTTCAATGGTTCACAAAGGTAGATTTACAGGCATCCTTTCCGTTAGAAAAATCCAGGGGTGATAGAGACGTCTACAGGCTTACCACAGCATAGTAGTTCTTCGTAAGTTGAGGACTTTCGGCTCCTTTCAAAGCCTTGGGAGAGAGCAGTTTATCTGGAGGAGAAACAGTAGGTTATAAAGTGAAATAAAACAAGAAAGAAAAGGAGGCGGAGGAGGAGGAAAACAAGAAGATAGGAAGGAGAAAGAAAAGGAGAAAGAAGAGGAGGAGGAGAAAGAAGAGAAGGAAAATGAGATGATAGGAAGGAGGAAGAAAAGGAGAAAGAAAAGGAGAAAGAAGAGGAGGAGGAGAAAAAAGAGGAGAAGGAAAACGAGATGATAGGAAGGAGGAAGAAAAGGAGAAAGCAAAGGAGAAAGAAAAGGAGAAAGAAAAGAAGAAAGAAAAGGAGAAAGCAAAGGAGAAAGAAAAGGAGAAAGAAGAGGAGGAGGAGAAAGAAGAGGAGGAGAAGGAAAACGAGACGATAGGAAGGAGAAAGAAAAGGAGAAAGAAAAGAAGAAAGAAAAGGAGAAAGAAAAGAAGAAAGAAAAGGAGAAAGAAGAGGAGGAGGAGAAAGAAGAGAAGGAAAACGAGACAATAGGAAGGAGAAAGAAAAGGAGAAAGAAAAGAAGAAAGAAAAGGAGAAAGAAAAGGAGAAAGAAAAGGAGAAAGAAGAGGAGGAGGAGAAAGAGGAGGAGGAGAAGGAAAATGAGAAGATAGAAAGGAGGAAGAAAAAATGAAAGAAAAGGAGAAAGAAAAGGAGAAGGAGGAAGAAAACGAGAAGATAGGAAGGAGAAAGAAAAGGATAAAGAAGAGGAGAAAGAAGAGGAGGAGGAGGAGGAGAAAGAAGAGGAGGAGAAGGAAAATGAGAAGATAGGAAGGAGGAGGAAAAAATGAAAGAAAAGGAGAAAGAAAAGGAGGAGGAGGAGGAGAAAATAGGAAGGGGAAAAAAGAGAAGGAAGAGGAGGAGGAAGAGGAGGAGGAGTAAGGGGATGAGGCTAAAGTGGAGAAGGATTTTTTCACAAACGCAGAAATCATGTAGACCACCTAAAGCTAACTATGGAAACCACACCCTGTTAAAGCATGAGCAGCCCCATATATAGGCTGCTCTGTGCTTTAAGGGACCTCACCCATCTCTCTGGGCACGCAAATCAAACATATCCAAGCAGACGACATCACAACAACCGCAAACACACGAACGTAAACGCCAACAACGATAGGAACGATCACAACAGGTGCCTCTTACCGGTGGATTTAATTTCTCGGACGTAGTTGCTGGGGAACCACCCCGTCTTCCCGTTCAGGGTCCCTTCCCACCAGCCCCCTTCCTCCGTGCGGGTGACGTAAATGAGGTCCCCCTTGTTGATGGTCAGCTCATCTTCATTGGTCTGCTTAAACTGGAAACGGGCCTTGACCACCAGCTGGTGACTGCCGTTTTCGGTCATCTCCTAAAGCAAGGTCAAGAGGAGACGGTTGGTTCCAGAAGAGAAAGATGAAAGAAGAAGTGAGAAAGGGAACCATCCCGTGTCAGGTCTACAGCCATTTTTTTCTTGTGGATCTTTGGCCTGCCACACTTTCTATTGTCTTACTATGCATTTTCTATGGTGGGAAAATGGGAGCGGGGATTGTACGGAGTTAGATGCTATGTAGCCATAACAACATTCTTTCTAGAAAGCAAAGGTCATCCTTTATTTTTGCACCTCGGCACTTGACCGGAACTGGGTGGGTGGAACTGCCAGCATGGCAATGGAAGATTGGACCATGGGATGGACTTGTGGGTGTGAGGAAAACCAGGAAGCTTTCAGATTCGGGTTTTCCCAGATGTGCCAACATGGCTCTCTTAATAAATTGGAATTCTGATTTGATTTTGGATACTGTTTGGAATCCTGACATCCAGACAGCTTAATGAATGTTTAATGTTTAATTAAAAAGGAGGACCAGGAGAGACATGATAGCAGTCTTCCGATATCTCAGAGGCTGCTCCAAAGAAGAAGAGGGAGTCAAACTATTCTCCAAAGCACCTGAAAGCAGGACGAGAAGCAACAGATGGAAACTAATCAAAGAGAGAAGCAACTTAGAACTAAGGAGGAATTTCCTGACAGTTAGAACAATTAATCAGTGGAACAGAAGTTGCCTCCAGAGGTTGTGAATGCTCCAACACCGGATGTTTTTAAGAAGAGATTGGACAACCGTTTGACTGAAATGGTATCGGGTTTCCTGCCTAAGCAAGGGGTTGGACTAGAAGACCTTCAAGGTCCCTTCCAACTCTGCCTGAATAGCAAACAGGAAAGCTTTGTTAGGAAGAAGCAGAAGAGAGATGCTTTGTTAGCCAACCGATGTCAGGACGGGCTGAAACTATGAAGCTGACAACTTCTCCAAAAAAGTTGGATTGGAAGGAGGAAATTCCTGCTTCACCATTCAGCTGTAAAAGTCTTCTGCTGCACCAGGTTAACACCAGGCCTTGAACCCCTGCCTGCTACTTCCTGTGACAATCCAACGTATTTTAAGGATGGCGTATTATCCTTGACTTGGGCTGCTATGCCAGCCTCTACAAAGGAATAGGCCAGGAGAAGAAAGATTTAAAAAAAACAAAACAAGAAGAGAATAGAGAAAGCCAACTCAAACCTAAAGGATCACAAATTTCAATTAAAACAATGTTGCCTTAATTAAGTCCAATCGCTAAGCTGTTTTTTGTAAATAGGTCCCCATCTTCTGAGATGGCAGAAAGGGGCAGAATGGACTTGAGAAGGCCACACTCCCACGGGTGGTGAAGGAAGCTGCGAATGGGGCATTCCTGGTTCTGGGTGGGATCGCGTTGAAAACATACCCCAACTCTTGACTGTCTCTGCAACACTCTGGATAGCCGAGCGGAGGCGGCTCGGGTGAGGGGCTGGCAGTCACCGGGGGACGGAGAAGGCAGCTGAGAACATGGCTTCCTGGTAGAACTTCCTCGGTCTGTTAAAAAGGAGAAGAGGTCAAAAAACGGAAGGAAATAACTCTTGCTGGGCTGGAAAAAGCTCTCTAATGGGTCGAAGGAAGCCTGCGTCTTTTGCACCCCAACTGAAAACCCCCTGAGCGTTTCTCAACTTTAACCATTTTTTTAAATGATAATTTTTTTTATTTTAAACACATAAGCACATCAACAGAAACAAACACATAACTTAAAAACAACATAGGAACAATAAGTTCCATCGAATATCATACCGCAGTTCCGAATCGGTTTCTTTGCAGTTAGTGTTTTCCCTTCTATACATTTCTATCTTGCGTTCATAATCTCGCTACTCGTTATCCATTTTTATGTACAGCCGCCTTCAGGAAAGTGTGGGGCGAAATCCCCCCTTACATGACCTGGCTCACAACACCAGGACTTAAAAGAAGCCTTTCCCGGCCCAGCCTTCGGAAGAAAAAAAGGGTGTTGCTAAGTAGAACAGCTTTCAGCATCATATGGCGAGCCATTTCGGAAGGAGGGAAGTGTGGGTGGATTATTAGTGTGGCATCCATGCGCCGTCCTCTCCGTCAACCAGCTGGTGTCACAGATTGTGTGAGTTGGAGAGGCATCTAGTCCAGCCCTGTTCCAGGCAGGAATTCATTAAGACAGTTTTTCTCAATTTTAACTATTTTAAGATGGGTGGGCCATTCATCCATCCATCCATGATCTATTTGTGTGTGTCTCTCTCTCCCTCCCTCCACCCGTCCATGTTATACGTTTCTCCATCCATCCATCTATCTATCCATCAATTCATCCATCCATCCATCCATCCATCCACCCATCCATGTTATGTTTCTCCATCCATCCATCTATCCATCCATCAATTCATCCATCCATGTTATACGTTTCTCCATCTATCCATCCATCCATCCATCAATTCATCCATCCATGTTATATGTTTCTCCATCTATCCATCCATCCATCTATCCATCAATTCATCCATCCATCCACTCATCCACCCATCCATGTTATACGTTTCTCCATCCATCCATCTATCCATCCATCAATTCATCCATCCATGTTATACGTTTCTCCATCTATCCATCTATCCATCCATCCATCCATCCATCCATCCATGTTATATATCTGTGGGATAACTGGTATAGGTGGATGGAGGAAAGAAACAAAAATCAATGAAAGAATATATATAACAAAACTCAAAATAGTTATGAGTAAAATAAGAGGGTTTAGAATGGTGAAATCCAAATGAAATACAATAGAAGGGGAAATAATCTAAGGTGAGCGGTATCGATTGATGATTGATATTATGAAAAACAGGAAGTTCCTGTTCGTATTGTATTGTATAAATGTGGTGTACGCCTATTTTTTTGTGTGTGTGTGTATTTTTGTGTGTGTGTTTGTTAATAAAAATTAAAAAAAACAAAAAAACAAAAAAAAACATGTTATATATCTGTCTGTCTGTCCATCAATCCATCCATCTACCTATCCATCCATCCATTCATCCTATGTCTGTGTCTATCTGTCTCCCTCTTTCCACCCATCCATGTTATAAGTCTGTTCATCCATCAAATCATCCTTCCATGATATCTATCTGTCTGTCCATCCATCCATACTATATCTGTGTCTATCTGTCTCACTCCCTCTACCCATCCATGTTATATGTCTGTCCATCCATCCATCAATTCATCCATCCATTCATCCAAGAAATGAACATCAGAACACAGTGGCCAAAAAATAAATCAGTATCTCTTTTCAGGTATCAAATGATAGCCTTCAACATTCCCCATCCAGTGTCACAGGTGTTCTTGCCACCCCCACAGATACAAATATATAAATCTCCACTGGTGAGACAGGATGGGACCCTCTGGAAGGTCTGCCATCTGTTTCACACCAAGCAGGACAAGATAAAATCTATTCCGATGTGCTTAGGAAGCCTCAATCCTTTTCTATATTCTTCAGCTCGCTCTGAATCTTGTTAAAATCTAGCATCTGTTCAGCAAGATTCCACTGTTTGCATCTCCTAAAGCTTTTAGCTTTAAATAAAGATTTCATTGCGCATTACCAGCCCGACCATATCATGTTAAGCGGATCCTTGCCAAATCCTCCAAGAATGATCTAAACAGTAGAGAAATAGTAGAGAAAATACTGACACGTGCATTTTACTCTATTAGCAGTCCAACACTGAGAAAGAAAGAAAGAAAGAAAGGAAGGAAGGAAGGAAGGAAGGAAGGAAGGAAGGAAGGAAGGAAGGAAGGAAGGAAGGTTGATTCATTTTGAGGAGGGAAGGAAAGAAGGAGATACATTTTGAGGAAGGAAGGAAGGAGATTCATTTTGAGGAAGGAAGGAAGGATAGACATAGAAGGAAGGAGGGAAAGAAAAATATTTATTTTGAGGAAGGAAAGAAGGAAGGAAGGAGGAAGGAAGAAGTGATGGAGGAAGGAAGGAAGGAGATTCATTTTGAGGAAGGAAGGAAGGATAGACATGGAAGGAAAGAGGGAAAGAAAAAAGAAATATTAATTTTGAGGAAAGAAAGAAGGAAGGAAGGAAGGAGGAAAGAAGAAGAAGTGATGGAAGAAGGGAGGAAGGATAGATGGAATGAAGGAAGATTCATTTTGAGGAGAGAAGGAAGGAGATTCATTTTGAGGAAGGAGAGAAGGATAGACATGGAAGGAAGGAGGGAAAGAAAAAAGAAATATTAATTTTGAGGAAAGGAAGAAGGAAGGAAGGGGGAAGGAAGAAGAAGTGATGGAGGAAGGAAGGAGATACATTTTGAGGAAGGAAGGAAGGAAGGATAGACATGGAAGGAAGGAGGGAAAGAAAAAAGAAATATTAATTTTGAGGAAAGAAAGAAGGAAGGAAGGGGAAGGAAGAGGAAGTGATGGAGGGAGGAAGGAGATTCATTTTGAGGAAGGAAGGAGGGAAAGAAAAAAGAAATATTAATTTTGAGGAAAGAAAGAAGGAAGGAAGGAGGAAAGAAGAAGTGATGGAAGAAGGGAGAAAGGATAGATGGAAGGAAGGAAGATTCATTTCAAGGAAGGAGGGAAGGAGATTCATTTTGAGGAAGGAGGGAAGAATAGACATGGAAGGAAAGAGGGAAAGAAAAAAGAAATATTAACTTTGAGGAAGAAAAGAAGAAAGAAAATAAATAGGATACGGGGAAAAAACTAAACTGGAACATACTTTTGTCTTTGAAAAGGAATAAGCAGCAGTTTCTATAGGAACAGCCAATTTTTTATTCTATTGTTCTTCTGCAAATAGATGGGGCTGTGTGTGTGTGTGTGTGTGTGTGTGTGTGTGTAGATGCCCCACATTGTCAAGATAAAGCCTCTTTCAAGCCTAGCTTGACTCGTGAGTCCTCTGTGGACACGTCCTTGGCTTTTATTTAGCAACGACATGGAAAGTTTGCCTCTGTCTTCTGTCAACGCTTCCCCCACCACCACCACCACCTCCCAGAGCTGGCCTACAGCCCCGAGATATTGCGGTCGCTTGCAAAGCCGGCTGAGCCTTTTTTGAAACTAGCCACGGTTGGCTTTAGCGAGCTGCCTGCCCCCGTCTGCAGAAATATCCCTGGAGCTCGGAGCAAAGCAGGAAGACGAAGGCGAGAGACGTTTGCAGGAAAATATTGTGACATTCCCCCCTTGTTTTTTTCTGCCTTACCTTCCGTGGCCTTGTTGAGAGACAAGAGGGCAGTCAGTACCTTGGAGAAGTTTTCTCCGGAGTAGAGATCGTGGGCATCAAACTGCTGGGAAAAAGACGAAAAAATGAAAGGAAGAAATGTCATGGCAACCTTTGCAGCCTTTAGAATAGAATAGAATAGAATAGAATAGGATAGGATAGGATAGGATAGGATAGGATAGGATAGGATAGGATAGAACAGAATAATGAAGAATAGAATGGAATAGAAAAGGATAGAATAGAACAGGACACAATAGAATAATGAAGAATAGAATAGAATAGAAAGGGATAGAATCGAATAGAAAGGGATAGAATAGAATAGAACAGAACACAATAGAATAATGAAGAATAGAATAGAATAGAAAAGGATAGAATAGAATAGAACAGAACACAATAGAATAATGAAGAATAGAATAGAATAGAATAGAATAGAATAGAACAAAACAGAACAGAACAATGAAGAATAGAATAGAATAGAATAGAATAGAATAGAATAGAATAGAATAGAATAGAATAGAATAGAAAAGGATAGAATAGAACAGGACACAATAGAATAATGAAGAATAGAATAGAATAGAAAGGGATAGAATAGAACAGAACAGAATAGAATAATGAAGAATAGAATAGAACAGAACAGAATAATGAAGAATAGAATAGAATAGAATAGAAAAGGATAGAATAGAACAGAACAGAATAGAATAATGAAGAATAGAATAGAATAGAAAAGTATAGAATAGAATAGAACAGAATAGAATAATGAAGAATAGAATAGAACAGAACAGAATAATGAAGAATAGAAAAGAAAAGGATAGAATAGAATAGAACAGAACAGAATAGAATGAAGAATAGAATAGAAAAGGATAGAATAGAACAGAACACAATAGAATAATGAAGAATAGAATAGAATAGAATAGATTAGAATAGAATAGAATAGAATAGAATAGAAAAGGATAAAATAGAACAGAGCAGAACAGAACAGAATAGAATAGAATTCTTTATTGGCCAAGTGTGATTGGACACACAAGGAATTTGTCTTTGGTGCAGATGCTGTCAGTGTGCATAAAAATACATTCATCCAGAATCATAAGATACGACACTTAGGGATAGTCATATAATACTAAATAAGCCATCAACATAAATCACACTAGGAAACTAAATAAAACAATACGCATTGTAAAGATACAAGCAGCCAGGTTATATTCATAAGTAGGAGGAGGTAATAGGAAGGATGAGATGAATAATAGTAACACAGTTTTAGTAAACAAAATTTACTAATGTAATTGAGGAAATGCAATCCAAACATTTAGAGCAGTCTCAGTTGCTGTGAGTATGCAAAGCTCCATGTTTAGGGGCAGTCTACCTCGCAATACCTGTTGCTAAGTCTGGAGGCTAAGGAAAAAACCCTCTTGGTGAGCTTCCTAGAGATATTGGCTAGCATCCCAAACCTTCACTTTCTAATTATCAACCCAGCTTTCCCAACCCTCCAGATGTGCAGAGTTCGATTCCCAGAATTCTCGACCACAGGAGGGGAGAATGCTGGGATTTTCTAAAAAAACAAACAAACACAAAACACGCCAATCATCCAATCCCAATACTTTTAACACAGCATCATTCTGGCTTTCATTTCGGGGGTGGGGGGGTATAGATTTGTTTGGATTCCCCCCCCCCTGCATTTCCTCCCCTCCTTCTGGTAGCCACCAGTTGTTTTGGCTGCATTTTGCTCCTTAAAACAGAGGTATGCAGAGTTCATTCAACCAAAGGGCAGTGCCACCATCTTCAAGAAAGACTGTTTTTACCAAAGCGGGTTAAATTTTAAAAGTAACTTTTTCCTTTACGTCAGCTGTTTTTGCAACTGAACACCACCACCACCACCCAAAAACGCTAAGCTTCTCTGGTTTTCTTTACATACCAGCCAACCCAGGGCTATTCTGTGGCCTGAGGACTATAATTTTGAGTTTCTAAAGAAGGGAACAGGATTTTTGTTTATTTGAACAACGGTTTGCAAGGCCAAACTATCATCTGTGCCACTCCATGATTCTGGATTGTGGTCCGTATCGTCTCGGGCAGTTTGAGTAACAGAGGAATCTGGGGGCCTTACTTTAGGAGTAAAGATAAAGCTTTCCCTCGCACATATGGGCTAGCCATTCCTGATTCTAGGGGGAATGGTGCTCATCTGCGTTTCAAAGCCGAAGAGCCAGCGCTGTCCAAAGACGTCTCCGTGATCATGTGGCCGACATGATTAAACACTGAAGGAGCACAGAACGCTGTTCCCTTCCCACCAAAGGTGGTCCCTATTTTTCTACTTGCAATTTTTACATGCTTGCTAAGTTGGCAGAAGCTGGGACAAGTCACGGGAGCTCACTCTGTTACACGGCGCTAAGGCCAAACTATAAGGCCGAGGTGGCTCAGTGGTTAGAGTGCAGCACTGCAGGCTACTTCAGCTGACTGCAGTTCTGCAGTTCGGCTGTTCAAATCTCACCGGCTCAAAGGTTGACTCAGCCTTCCATCCTTCTGAGGTGGGTAAAATGAGGACCTGGATTGTTGTTGGGGGCGATATGCTGAATCTGTAAACCGCTTAGAGAGGGCTGAAAGCCCTATGAAGCGGTATATAAGTGTAACGGCTATTGCTATTGCTATAATCTGTGCCACTCCATGATTTTGGATTTTGACCCGTATCTTCTCGGGCAGTTTGAGTACCACAATTATGGCCAATTTATGGCAGAATCATTGCGTGCATGGTCTGGGAGGGAGCTATGTGTTGGAACCCATTTTGTTCTTGCAAACAAATATAGTCCATTTCCCCAAGATTATTATCTACCCAAGACAGCACACAATATAAAACACGCACCCAGATACCGATGCAATCAGAAACAACTCAAGAATGGACATTGAAAGTCACAAACTTAGCCGAGATGGCTAAAATATCGGCATATCTTAAAGATCACTCAAATGAGAGATATAAACGAGACTGGAAAAAATGGATTGACTATATACAAAATAAATACGGGACCAAGAAACTCCAGTTAGCCTATGCTTAAGATCAGGAATGGTTTAAACTGTTTAAAGTTGGCTCAGCAAGAAGAAGCTAAGGTCAATGTAGAATGTCATTAATTTCTTTATTTCTTTTTTTCTCAATAGATTTTAGACTGCGTTTGTTAGAAATCCATACCGTGTACGGGTTCTGGGAAGTCGGGGGGGGGGGGAAGGAGGAGGGGGGTTGGGGTGGAGGGTGGAGGGAGGGAGGGGTATATATTAGGCTAGACAAGAAACAAAATCACACGCCAGTATTTGAAATAATCACATAGCAGTATTCACATAGGAGTATTCCGCTATTTGAGGGGCTGCCACAAAGAAGAAGTGGGGGGGGGGGGGAAATCAGCTTATTTTCCAAAGCACCAGAAGGCAGGACAAGAAGCAATGGATGGAAACTAATCGAAAAAGCAAACCTGGAATTAAGGAGAACTTTCCCGAGAATGAGAACACTTAAATCAGTGGAACGACTTGTTTCCGGAAGTTGTGGATGATCCAACACCAGAGGTTTTTAAGAAGATAATTGGAGAGTCATTTGTCCAGAATAGTTTAGGATCTCTTGCTTGAGCAGGGGGGGGGGTTGGGCTAGAAGACCTCCAAGGTCCCTTCCAGCTCTATTCTACGATTTCTCCCGTTAAGATGGATCGGGACAGAATGTGCATCAGCAGTAGAAATGACTAATAAAAGGCCCTTGAAGAGGGGGGGGGACCTTGCATCCTTTAAAAAAAAAGGGGGGGGAGAGGAAGGGACACCATCTGTGGCAGCCAGAATGGCATGCATCATTTCGTAAGAGGCATTCCACCGTGTGCACAATTGGAAAATTCCCCCCTTTTTAAAAAAAAACATATTATTGGTAGCCTATATTTATGGAAGCATCACCGCCCCTACAGGAGATTTAATCACGGTCAGGTTATAAATGGTATCACGTCCACATCCAAGACAGACCCCCATCCCATCCAAGCTCACCCAGAATTCCTGAATGAGTTTATAATCAGAAAAATCCTTGCTATGGATCTAAGGACATTTCACCGGTTTATCTGTTTGCATAAGCAGCCAAATTCCCTTAAAACCAATTTCTCCCTTTGACGGACTGATCACTGCCATCACAGGATTAGACAGTCCAGGGGTGGGTGGGTGTGGATGGGGGGAATAGCCGTGCCTCCTTGGATGGAAAGCAAGATGGGAAGAGTGGCAGATTGGGATCAGAAGGAAGAACCTCACCGAAGGAGGCCTCAACCCAGTCCCACCCTGGGAAGAAGAAGGTCTTCTGATGTTCTCCAGAACTTGCAAGTCAATCAATCAAGGTAGGACAGAACTGACACCATGGTGGATCTCCCCCACCGAGTGGGTGGGTCTCCCCACTCCCCCTGCCCCTCTTAAACAAGGCCCTCCTGGTTTAGAGTCTAGAGCAGGAGGTGGGGTGTTTCCAAACTTTGTCAATTTTAAGACTTGGCTGGCTGGAGAATTGTGGGTGTTGAACAGTGGTGGGTTTCAAAAAAATTTGGAACCTACTCTGTGGGTGTGGCCTCCTTTGTGGGAGTGGCTTGCTGGCCATGTGACCTGGTGGGGGGTGGCTTGGCAGCCATGTGTTTTCTCTCCCTCCCCCTCTCTCTCTCTCCTTCCTTTTGTCTCTCTGTCCCTTTTTTCTTTTTTTCTTTCATCTCGCTCCCACTCTTTCTTTCTTTCTTCTTTTTTTATTTATTTATGTCTTCCTTTCTTTCTCTTTCTCTCTCTCTCTCTGTGTCAGTCAGTCAGTCAGTCAGTCTGTCTGTGTGTGTGTGTGTGTGTGTGTGTGGCAGTGGTGGGTTTCAAAAAAAATTGGAACCTCTTCTGTAGGTGTGGCCTGCTTTCCGGATCCACTGGTGGAACCTCTTCTAACTGATTCGGTAGATTTGACGAACCGGTTCTACCGAATAGGTGCGAACTGGTAGGAACCCACCTCTGGTGTTGAAGTCCATAAGTCTTCAAAGTTTGGGCTTTGGATAGTTCCTCTCCGTGCAACCCCCCCCCCCCCCCACAAGGAAAGGCATTGTGCAACTGTTCCAGTTTTTTTTCACCCTTCAAGGGTGCCAATGGCCCCTTCCCGACTTTCAATTGCCAATCACTTTGCCTGCTCTTAACGAGAGATCTAGCGCCCCCCCCAGCCTCTCCCCTCTGTTCACCCCCTTGTCACTTATATAAGTTTATAAGTTTAATAGCATTTATATGCCGCCCAATCCTGTAGGACTCCGGGCGGCTTACAGTACAGAATAAATCAAGGGGAAAAAAATAGGAAAGAAAAGATAGATTTTAAAAAAAACACACCATGCACTCCGTTCCAAATGGGGCTGGGCCGTATTTTGGGGTCAACAGCCCCAGGCCTGCCGGAACAGCCAGGTTTTAATGGCTTTCCAGAAGGCAGAGAGGGTGGGAAGGGTCCGGATCTCTGCCGGTAGATCATTCCACAGGGCCGGGGCAGCAACAGAGAAAGACCTCCCCCGAGGAGTCGCCTCTTTGCTCCAGAAAATCAACTCCGTTAAGGCCGGAGAAATCATTCATCTGTTTCTGGGCCGACAGCAGAATTCCCAACTTGACCTCTAAGTCGAGTACAGATTGACAGGAGGGACGGATGGCAGCTCATCAAGCGGGACAAGGCCCCCTTCCAGTTGGAAGCTGCCCCCACCTCCTTGATGGATGGAGAGCAAAGGCCATAAGTGGACGATGGGCCTTGATGTCCAACCCCCTCTTCCCCCCCCCTCAAATTGGATCTGGAGACACCCAGGGCTTCGGCACAGCCGCATCCTGCAAGAGGACGCCCTCCAGATGTGGAAGGGGGGCGCCGCGGCTGCCCTTCTTCGGGCTGCGGGGGGAGGGGGCTCCCCTTGCAACATCTGGAGGGCATGGCAAGAAGACCCAGCGCCGTTCGGAGGAGAGAAAGGACGGAGCCGGTTTTTTTTTTGGTTTGTTCACGGGGATCCTCGGGGCGCCCCGAAAACCGGGGTCCAAAAGAGGCTCCGGTGAGAAACTTAGCAAGGAAGGAGGAAGCGACTTACCTGCGCTGGAAGCTTTGCGGGGAAACCTTGCAGGCCCCGGGAAGGAGCGGAGCAGGGTCGGGGGGGGGGGCGGCCCGGGGAGCCCCTGCGCGGGTCGCGAGAGGCGCGGAGGGGATGCGGAGGGGACCGCGGAGCTGGAGGAGGAGGAGGAGAGGAGGAGGAGGAGAGGAGGAGGAGGAGGAGGAGGAGGAGGAGGAGGAGGAGGAGGAGGAGGAGGAGGGCGAAGAAGAAGAGGAAGACTCCGCAGCTGGCTCGCCCGTCCGTCGGGTGGCTCAAGCCCTCCGCTCCCTCTGCCCGGCCGCTGCTGCTTGCCTGCCTGCCTGGCTGCGATCTCGGAGCCCCGTTGGGCAGGGACGGCGCTGACCCGGAGCTGGATCGCGGGCGGGCGGCGCAAAGCAAGGGAAGTGACAGGCGGCGGGAGCGGGAGGCAGCCAGCCAGCCAGGCAGGCAGGCAGGGGCGATGCTCCGGAGCGCCCCCTCCGCGCCGCCTGCCTGCCTGCTTCGGCTGCCGGGGAGCGCCCTTGCCTTCTTGCCTTGCCGCTCCCCTCTGCGTCAAGGCGCACCGCGGGCAAAGGGTCTCCAAGGGGGGGATCCCGCTCAGCTCCCCAGAGCCCGGGCGGGGTGTGTGTGTGTGTGTGTGATGATGTCTGCGGGGCTCGGAGGGGAAAGATGCGCGCCCCCCCCCCGGTCCCCAAGTCCTCGCCGGTCTGACAGCGCGCAAACCTCTTTTGCAACAACCTCGCTGTGTAGGACAAGCAGGGCGCCACGATCCTCCCTCCCACCCTTGGCGACCAGTCTTCCAAGCGGTCGTTGCCCCGGATCTGCAAGCACGAACAGCCGGGGGGGGGGGAGCGAGGGAGGGGATGTGAGCCAGGCTGCAATGAACAGCTGGTTTCGGACGAAACGGTAGTTTCGGCCGCGGTTTCGGATTGCAGAGGGGAGCGGCCCCGGCGTTGCAAAAAAAAAAAAAAAAAGCCATTTCGCGTTAGCCCAGGAGGTGCCCAATCCGGCAGAAGCGAATTTTTCGGGGGGGGGGGTTGGGGTGTGTCTCCCTTGGAACTCCCTGCCACTCGACTCCCTGTCTGTTGCCCAGCCTGGTAGCCCATCAGAGTCAGACACACGTGTCTGTGTGTCTGTCTGTCTGTCTCAGGATCTATTGGGCAGCCTTGTTGGCAGAAGAGCAACTGGGTGGGTGGATGGGTCTCCTTTGGAACTCCCTGCCACTCGACTCGCCTGCCTGTTGCCCAGCCTGGCGGCCCATGGCAGGGGTGGGGGCGTGGGGGGTTCAGGATCTACTTGGCGGCCTTGTTGGCAGGAAAGCAACTGGGTAGGTGGGTGGGTGGGATAGAGGCGGTGCCCCCTGGAAGCTGGTATTTTTCTCATCCCCCCCCCCAATTATCTTGCCCGAAGCCCCGACTTAATGACAACCAGATCGAATCCAGACATCTGCTTCGGCTTTGCCCCTCCTTTCTCTGGGGCAGGAACTGAATCATTCCCCAGACACAATCTGCCGCCGCCGGGGAACAATGGGAGTGGGCTGCAAAAGGGGAGGGGGATTCCCCCTCCCCAGACTCACATATGACACTTGGTGGGAGTTGCAAGCACCGATTTTTCTATTTCTTCTCTTCCACGCCCTCCCCACCCTACCCTTCGTCTCCCCCCTCCCACCCCCCAGATGTGTCTGTAAACCCTGGAAGCGGAGCGGGGACAGGGGGGCGGCAGGGGAAAAATACCCCCCCCCCAGCCTTCCTAAAGATAAGGGAGACCGAAGGAGAGAAGGCTGGGGAAAGGCGGTTCGCTCTTGGGAAGCCTAAAACCGGACATTCTGGTTCTTGCATTAGCTGGACTCCGAAGAAGTCTCGCATTGAGGCGACGGAAGGGAAGGAAGAACTCCGAGAACGTCTGAACTGGCCTTGCTACAAGAGAGTCACAGGATTGAGGAGCTGCTTCTGGGGCTGGAAGCCCCCTTTGAAATCCTCCCTTTGAAATCCTCCCTTGTCCCAGTTCTCTCTTGTTCAGCCTTCAATCCATCCATCCATCTCTGCCTGTCTGTCTACCCACCCATCATTATCTATCCTCCCTCCCTTTCTCATCTATCTATCTATCTATCTATCTATCTATCTATCTATCTATCTATCTATCTATCTATCTATCTATCTATCTATCCATCCATCCATCCATCCATCCATCCATCCATCCGTCTGTCCACCCATCATCTATCCCTCCCTCCCTTATCTATCTATCTATCTATCTATCTATCTCTATCCATCCATCCATCCATCCATCCACCCATCCATATCTGTCTGTCTGTCTGTCTCTCTATCCACCCATCATTATCTATCCTCCTCCCTTTCTCCCCTATCTATCTATCCATCCATCCATCAATCCATCCATCTCTGTCTGTCCACCCATCATTATCTATCCCTCCCTCCCCTATCTATCTATCTATCTATCTATCTATCTATCTATCTATCTATCATCTATCTATCTATCCATCCATCCATCCATCCACCCATCCATATCTGTCTGTCTCTCTATCCACCCATCATTATCTATCCTCCTCCCTTTCTCCCCTATATATCGATCTATCTATCCATCCATCTCTGTCTGTCCACCCATCATTATCTATCCCTCCCTCCCTTATCTTTCATCTATCTATCCATCCATCCATCCATCCATCCATCCATTCACCCATCCATATCTGTCTGTCTGTGTCTGTCTGTCTGTCTATCCACCCATCATTATCTATCCTCTTCCCTTTCTCATCTATCTATCTATCTATCTATCTATCTATCTATCTATCTATCTATCTATCAGTCCATCAATCCATCCATCCATTCACCCATCCATATCTGTCTGTCTGTCTGTCCATCCATCCATCTCTATCTAGCTATCCACATCTATCCACCCACCCACCTCTCTCTCTCCCTCCCTCCTTCTCCCCTCCCCTCTCTCATCTACCTACCTACCATCTCCCTCCCTCCCTCTTTGCAAACTGTATTGGAGTCAGTTCCTGCTTATTTCCAATGGAAGGCCGAGGCTGGGAATAAACCCTTTCGAGAACCAAAACGGACTGATATTATTTTGCAGAATGGAGGACAGAGCACGGTGGCCCTCTACAGCAGCCACACCCACAATCCTCAGTCCTTCTTCAACCCACGGAAGACGCCCTCAAGGGGTCCCATTGGGTCAGGGCATCCGGTTGTAGCGGCTCTTCCTTACCACCACCCCTGCCGCCCACCGCCTATCCATCCACAGACCCTTCCCGGCGCTGTTATCTGTTGCTGCTTACCTCCACTTTCAGCGCTGCACACCCGTTTAAAAACTGTTGGATATTGCCAAGGCAGTCGGCTTCGGTCCTGGGCTCCAGGCAATACTGAAAAAAAGAACCAAAATCTGACAGTCAACAGATTTGGGAGCTTGTGACAACTCCTGTCAGCTGGCTCACTTTTGTTCTCAAAGAACATTACCCTGCGTGTTCGTAGGAAGGAACAAGACAGCTTGGTGCTCACTGGATTTTCACAAGAAGATGGGCTGTGGGTGGGTGGGTGGGGGCGAAGGGGGGGGGAAGACAAGCTGTCAGCTCAGGAAGAACCATGGTGGAGCAAATGAACCCAAAGCCACCCAGAGATTAGGACTTGACGCCGAATGCTGGTCGCCATAAGATGCCCTCTGCTAGGGTAGGAAGAGAAAGATTGTTGGAGATGAAAGACCTGTGAACTGGGAGATCCCTCTGCTGAGCAATTCTGGGAATCTGTATGGGCGATGGACCAAGTGGATTCAGCCTAGAAATAAGGAGACATTTTCTGACCGTGAGAACCATCAACCCATGGAACAGAAGTTGCCTTCGGAAGTTGTGGGAGCTTCATCCCTGGAGGCTTTCAAGAAGAGACAGGACTGCCCTCTGTCAGAAAGGGTGTAGGGTCTCCTCCTTGGGCTTGACTAGATGACCTACAAGGTCCCTTCCAACTCTGCTAATCTATCTCTCCTATCTTTAGAAGGTCTTCTGCAAGAGCTAGCTAGCTAGCTTGCAAGACGTGAGAATGTGCAACTTCTTCAAGATGAAGGAGAAAGATGGTAGCAAGGAAAAAAAGCCATTTCTTAGGTGGCTTCTGGCCTGCTTGGTTGATTCAGTTGGAAAGCCAGTTGGATAGGAGATACTACACAAGAGACTTTTGCTGCACCAGGCTGTTTGTTAGCCTAATTTCAAGTGATAATGGCAACCTTTAAAGCCAGGTGTGGAGTCTTGTATTTCAAAGACTTGCTCCCATGCAAATTTGATCCTTAAAACAGTTACCGCTGAATTTGGACTAGCGTTGGCCAACCTTCTAATTATAATTCTGGTCTTTCTGGTTTTGTTGCTCTGGTGGATTTCTCTTTCTTTCTTTTTTTTCCTTTCTTGAGAAATGGGGAAGTCCTCTGAAGAGGAGGGAAGAAAATGTGCATAACAACAACTGGAATAAATCATCTGAAACTGTCTTCTGAGGACCTCAGAACCTGAAAAACATCGTGTTTTCCTTGCTAAGATACCGTTTTGGAAAGGCATTTCTGAAGAAGCAGCACGACAGGGGAAAAAAAATGAGGTTCAGTGAAGGCTGTTTCATTTAGAATAGAATAGAATAGAATAACAGAGTTGGATCTTGGAGGTCTTCTAGTCCAACCCCCTGCTTAGGCAGGAAACCCTATACCACTTCAGACAAATGATTATCCAAC
Organism: Thamnophis elegans; assembly: GCF_009769535.1. Lineage (NCBI taxonomy): Eukaryota > Metazoa > Chordata > Lepidosauria > Squamata > Natricidae > Thamnophis > Thamnophis elegans. The sequence goes on from NC_045552.1 coordinate 57,097,730, forward strand.
ATCTTCTTTAAAATTTCCAGTGTTGGAGCATTCACAACTTCTGGAAGTAAGTTGCTCCACTGGTGAATTGTTCTAGCCATCAGGAATTTCCTCCTTAGTTCTAAGTTGCTTCTCTCCTTGATTAGTTTTCACCCATTGCTTCTTGTTCTGCCCTCAGGTGCCTTGGAGAACAGCTTGACTCCCTCTTCTTTGGGGCAGCCCCTGAGATACTGGACCAGTGCTATCCTGTCTCCCCAAGTCCTTCTTTTTATCAAACTAGCCATGCCCAGTTCCTGCAACCGTTCTTTATAAGCCTCCAGTCCCCTAATCCTCTTGGTTGCTCTTCTCTGCACTCTTTCCAAAGTCTCAACATCTTTTTTTTTTGACATCGCGGCGACCAAAACTGGATGCAGTATTTCCAGTGTGGCGTTAACCAAGGCATTATAAAGTGGTATCAACACACTTCACGTTTATGGAGAGGTGATTTTCAATTCTTTCATTTTGTTGCTGTTCTTAGGAATTCCTGCTTGGCTGATTAAGCACGAATGATGGACTTGTCCCTGGCTGAAACAGTCGTGGTTTATTAGAAAGACGTTTTTCCAAAGATGGATAGGATGGATTAAGAGACGGTTTCAGAAACAAATAAATGTCTCTATCTAGCCGTTGTATTGGCTTAGCTTGCATATTGATCTGTCCAAACTCCAGGTATGGAGTTTGTAATTAAGACTCCAATTTTCACAACTCTCCACTGTTTTTATGCTGGGCTTCAGACCACCCAGTCAATCACCCGGGCAGAGAAGCTGATCACATCCCAGTTGCATCACTGTGGGTTTAAAATGCAGCTGGTTGGATAAAATCCCCCTTTTGCTGGCAGATCCGGGCCTAAAACTCAAGTCACTGTTTACAAGTCACAGGGGACTTCCCAGGATGGCTAACCCATAATTTCTATAGATTCACATGCAGAGACTTGGATCGAAACACAGCAGTTTAAAAGGGCAAACGCAAAGAAGAGGTATGGATTTGCAGCTGGCCTCCTGAGTCAGCGTTTTGCAAACAAATGGCTCCCTCTAAACACCGAGCTTCGGCTAAAAATAAAAGATTTTTTACTCCGGTTCAGCACATCCAAAGGAAAGGGACTCTGCCTTTCAGGAGGCCTGGAGCCCTTCAGGAGGACTGCAGGGCCAAGGATGTTGGATTCTCACATCATAGTTCCTGGTTTTGAGCAGAGCTCAAGGTAAGAAAGGGCTTGCGAAGCGCAGAGAGGAGGAGACAGAAGGGGAAGGAAGCGTCCTTCTCTGCGTTTCATCCTCTTGTTTTTTTTAAAGCTTTTAAAATGATTGTTTATATTCCACCCTTCTTATGCCGGTTCTAATGGCCACAGGGAAGATTGAATTGACCAAGTAAAAAGTGTTATCAAAATACAACCGACTATGTGGCGCTGTGAAGTCCATTATATCTTTTATCTTTTTGGGGGAGGGAAAATAACGTTTTCGCATCAAGTCTGCAAAAACAGCTGCCTGGTTGTGATTCCTCAAATTCCAGGCCACGGTTGCAAGGCCCCCCATCGTGCACTTCCTGCCTGTGGGCTTCTCCCCCCCATAAGAAGCAACATCAGCAGATCTTCTGATCTAATGAAGCAGGGGCTGAGGTTAAGAGTCATGTGGACAGGATACGGCTGAAGGACAGCAGTGGATTTGAAGCACCAGAGGGTCAGATTTTGGAAGAATCTGTTTTGTTTATAAACCCAAGCCAATAACACTACAGTTCTCCTTCTCCTTCTCCTTCTCCTTCTCTTTCTCCTTCTCCTTCTCCCTCTTCCTCCTCCTCCTCCTCCTCCTCCCTTTTCTCCTTCTCCTTCTTCTCCTTCTTCTCCTTCTCCTTCTTCTTCTTTCTTCTCCTCCTCCTCCTCCTTCTCCCTTTTCTCCTTCTCCTTCTTCTTCTCCTCCTCCTTCTCCCTTTTCTCCTTCTTCTCCTCCTCCACCTCCTCCTCCTCCGCCTTCTCCTCCTCCTCCTCCTCCTTCTCCCTTTTCTCCTTCTCCTTCTCCTTCTTCTCCTTCTTCTCCTTCTCCTTCTCCCTTTTCTTCTTCTTCTTCTTCTTCTTCTTCTCCTTCTTCTCCCTTTTCTCCTTCTTCTTCTCCTTCTCCTTCTTCTTCCTTCTTCTCCTTCTTCTCCCTTTTCTTCTTCTTCTTCTTCTTCTTCTTCTTCTTTTGCTGCTGCTTTTTCTTCTTCTTCCTCTTCTTCCTCCTCCTCCTCCTCCTCTTCCTCCTTCGCTTCCTTCTTTCTTCTTCTTTCTTCTACCTTTCCCTACAGGATTGGCTCATTCAGAGTGGCAGGGGAAAGAAATTCAGCTGGTTGAAGGAGTCTTCTACATCAGGGATCTTCAAACGTGACAAACGTTTAAGGCTTGTGGACTTCAACTCCCAGAATTCCTCAGCCAGCAGGAGGAATTCTGGGAGCTGAAGTCCACAAAGCTGAAAAGTCGCCAGGTTTGGAGATTGCTACTCTAAACCCTTCTTGATCCCTACTCTAAACCTTCTAAATTCAGAGAGGGAGGCGTCCGCGCAGAAATGCTTCCTTTTTCAAGAGAAAGAAAGGAACTTCCAAGGCAACGCGAAGAGACAACATGGTTTTATTTCTTCCTCTTTCTTTCTTGTTGGTGTTTTCCATCTGCCTCTTGCACTTTCCAAATGCGCTTCTTGGGGGGAGATGTAAAAGTTCACCGTTCTTCCACTTCTGCCTCAGGGCTTCTCTTTTTTTTTTTTACGCACGGATTTCTAAATCCATGTGAACGTCCTCTACTTGAGTCATCCCTCCTTTGAAATGAATGAGTCTGGAGACAGGAGTGGAAGGAGAAAAGAAAGGACTGAAATAATTTTTAGGATCTCGTCTGCCTTGAATTGAGAGCTGTCCTTGAGGAAATTAATGGTATTTTGGCATTCTCTCTCTTCTTCCCTCTCTAAAAGGCCCCCTTGTATCTCTGTTGTTTTCCCCCATCACCACTACGTGCAATTAAAATTTACCCTTCGACGCTGAAGAGCAACAATTGTGCAGAACCTGTTCTAGCTGGCCTCCAAAAAGTCCAGCTCTTATCTACCCCCCTTTTTCTAAAGCAAGCGAATCCTCACCGGTCATACCTTTTCAATAGAGCCAGGCAGAAGTCGTAGAAGGAGTTTGCAAAGGACAACTCCGTCTCTGAGGGATGTCTTGAGGAATTTCTTGGGGTCCTCAACCATCATTTTGGGGGAATTTAAAGCCCCCATGGAAATCAACCAAGTCACCATTCGCTCCTCTGGATTCATGACTGAAGGCTGTTCTGCTCTTAGATGTTTCTTTTGTGCAACGGTGGAGCCAAACCCACATCCGTGGCTGCATCTTCCGGCTTCTTATGAGGTGGGCGAAAAGGCAGTTAAAGTGCTTCCCCTATTACCCTCCACCTATAAGAGGACGAACCAGTTGAATACTTACAAAAAGAAACCCCAAGCAAGAAAGCACCATCTTGGACTGGCTTGGACTGGAGGAACAAGATTGTTGCATTTCTATCGATTGCCTTATGCAATTACTTCTGCGGAAGAACAAAACAGAACATTCCGCGCACCACCACCACCGATGTCGCAAATGAAAGTGGTTCAATTTAACCATGGACTTCAACTCCCAGAATTCCCCCAGCCAGCCTGCTTGAAGATGGGTAGACTTCCCACTCCCAGAATTCCTGAAGTTGCCAGGCTTGAGAGAGAGAGAGAAAAAAACGCCCTGCAAAGTTTGCAATAAATAGTAAATTTCTCTAATTCTGTGATGGGGCGAGTGGATAGGAAGGGCGAGAAAATGGATAGGTAAAAAAAAAATCTCCCTGCGAGGAAAATTAAAGAATCTACCAGAGGGAAACAGTGTTGTGGCTTCGTTTAAATCTTGGTGATTTTTCTACTTGCAGGGATAGTTTTAAACGTACAAAAGATTTTTACTGAGCTGTAAAAGTCAAGATATGTCCAAAAGATGCATTTCTAAAAAGTGAGTTGTTTTTTAGTGGGGGGGGGGAAAGGGAATTATCCATTATTTTAGTTGCCATCGTTCACCTTCAGACTGTACAATCTGTGACAACGCACACACAGACCAGGACCGATGAGGATTCAGTCAAGAATCTGTTAAGGCATCAATCCACACAACACCCACGTAACTCAAATCAAGGTTAGGTATTTTAAAAGGTTTACATCTTTAAATATGAGAGATGAAGAAATGGATTGATTATATACAAAATAAATACGGGACTAAGAAATTCCAGATAGCTTATGATTAAGATCAGGAATGATATAAATTGTTTAAAGCTAGCTTAGCAAGGAGGAGCTAAATTCAATGTAAAGATGTTATCAATTTTTTATTCTTTTTTCCAATATATTTTAGACTGTTTTTGTTAAAGATTTATACTGTGTATGGGTTCTGGGAAGTCGGGGGAGGGAAGGTTGGGGGGGGGTTAGGGGGGAGGGTGGGATATATATTAGGCTTGACGAGAGGTGTTAGATTTTAATGTAAATTGATTCCACATGTATACTGTCTTCTCTTATTTTTTCTTTAAAACTAGGATATGTTAAGTATATTGATATGGAAGCGGAAATACACCAAGGAGGGGAAGAGTGGGAAATAGAAGGGAGAAGAAAGATGGGAAGAGAGGGATAGGGGAGAGGGTAAGGGGGGAAGATGAGGAGGATAAGGAGGAGTGGAATGTAGAGAGAGGAGAAGGAGAAAGGAAGGGGAAGTAGAGTAGGAAAGGATGATGGAGAAAAGATAGGAGGTAGGAGAGAGGTAGAATAAAGGTGTATGGAGAGCAGAAGAGCTAATAATGGGTTTTTATTTTGGGGGGCGTTGATGACAAGAGGAACTGTTGTAATTACTATTTAATACTATAGGATACTGGCTATGTATAGTATACATGTGCTTGTATGTTATGAAAATGGAAAAAATAAAATTAAAAATAAATAAATAAATGAGAGATGAACTCTTTCAGTGTTATGAAAAGCCCTCTTTCCACACGGGCTGCCGTTGTGTATGTAAAACAATCACAAGCACATAACTTAAAAAAGGGGGGGGGGAGAAATGGAGAATTCAGGGATACAGCTAGAAGTTCCCACGGCTTCATCCAAACAGTGGCATCTTGTGGTTTTGGGGGCCATAAAGGGCTAACTCTTGCTTTCTGGGAATCGTGCTCAATCTCTTTTTTTTGGAGGGCTGTTTGCAAGGGACGCAGTGATAAAAAAAATCGGGGCTTTTGAGTTTGTGTTGGTGGATAGTTGCCTTTTGTAAAAAAAAAAAAAAGGAAGCACCTTTATTTCTCGCCCTCCTTCCTGTCTTAAAACTGCCACTTGAGCCACCCAAGAGGCAGCTGCACTGAAGCTTCAGGTTGTCTATTTCTGGTTTGTGGTTTTGGGCCAGGCTCCTCGGAGCTCATGAGCTGCACCAGATGTTGCAGAGCATGCCAAGAACTGAAAATGGGGCAGGGTTCGAAGCTCTCTACACATTTCACTTTCAGGGTTGTTGGGGCTTTTTTATAAAAAAAAGCACATTGAATAGCCCTTTCCCTCCGTGCAATACTGTTAACTCAAAGAGGGTGGCATAAAATGTTTTAATGGAAGCCAGGTGTCCAGGATGGTGGATCCCACAGCATAGGATGCATGAATAAAAGAGACCTGTAGCCATTTCGCCAAGAATGCCCCCCTTTCTGGGCATGCCGGCCAACTGGCAGAGCGAGGCTCATCCCTTACATAATTGTGGGGCACAGAGGAGGCCGTGATCCCTACGCATCTTTTCCCATAGGCTTAGGCCGCCCTCTACTGACAATTCTTGTTTTGCACTCCCCAAAAGTTAAGCCACCTTTTTCATTTTTGCTGCAAGTTCTTCCCTTTCAAAATGGAACAATGGCTCCCCCCCCCCATACTTATTGGCAGCTTTTTCTTCTGTGCATGTGGAATCATTCTGTGAATTTGCATCATTTAAAGCCAAGGGTTGTGACCAGACACAAGTTTACCAATACAGTGATTGGGTGGAGTCTGACTCCAAAATGCAGTGTTTTTAGACACAGAAGCCCAGTGAGAGTCCTCAGGTGACAAAACCGTACTCCATAAGTGGCATAATCATACAGAAGTTCCAGAATGTTTTCCTGGACCTTTTCCCACCAGTTTCTCTGCTCAATCCATCCTTGTGCATTTTGAGTACTTTGCAATGGGCCAGAGCTAACACAACGGTATCTTTTCTCTTCCTGGTGTTTTTTTTGGCTCATATATCTTTTTAACTGGGTTATTAAGCACCCAGCTACCTCCACTGCAAAGTACTGCCAGGCACATTGTGGGTTGGACTGTTCTTGTCCGAGTTATTAGGACTGTTTAAAAGGAAAAGGCCTTTGCTTTGTCCCTGTAGTGCAGTCCTATCTCCCTCTGTGAAAAAGCTAAGTATCTCTTCCAACTTACTATATAACATGTTGCTCCTTTCAATTTATAGTTTTTAAGATTTAGTTTATTTGTATGCCGCCCTTCTCCGGGAGGGACTCAGGGTGGCAAACAACTCAAAAGAGGAAAAGGGGATACAAACACGATACACGTAATTAAAATACACAAGTCATACAACCATACAAGTCGAGAGGGGAGGGGAACTCATCACCCCCAGGCCTGCCGGCACAGCCACGTTTTAACGGCTTTCCGGAAGGCCTGGAGAGAGGTGAGGGTCCGAATCTCTGCAGGGAGTTCGTTCCAGAGGGCCGGAGTTGCCACAGAGAAGGCCCTCCCCCGGGTGGTAGCCAGATGACATTGGCTGGTAGACGGAACCCGGAGGAGGCGGACCCTGTGAGATCTAATGGGTCTTTGGGAGGTAATTGGCAGCAGGCGATCTCTCAAGTACCCAGGTCCAATACCATGATGGGCTTTTTTGTTTCCTAGTGCGATTTGATAGCTTAATACCCTTGACTACCACTAGTTATCTTTTTATTCTTGATGTATTTTATCCTCATGTACAGAGCATATACACCAAAGGCAAATTCCTTGTGTGTCCAATCACACTTGGCCAATGAAGAATTCTATTCTACCCTTGTCAACCCATTCAAATCTACCTGTACCATAAAAGCCTGACAGAAAAGCTGGTTATCTAGTCAGTAATATCAAATCCGATAAATAACTAAGTAGTCTTTGGCCACTCCTGTGCTACACTTCATTCCGAAAGTGTTACCAGAGACCATTTTAGAGTAACGAAGACCTCAGGAGGAAATCCAACACTTTATTGACAGTTTAATGAATACAAGGATCCAAAGCTTCAGCCGTTGAGCGTCTTCCATGGAGCATTTGACCAAAACATTACCTGTTTCTAAAATTTATGGCACTACCTCCTTTTCACAATCTTATTTCATGAAAAGGGCATTGGTAACTACACTGAGTTTTATGCTCTCTCATTTGTAGATTTCTCCCAAACCATTTGTAGATGGCTGTGGCATTCTTGTGAAATCAAATCGTTGTTCAACTCCTGGCTTAAACATCATGTTGAACATGAGAATTTAAGAAGAGTTCTTCTTGGGGGAAAAGGTCAGTATTGCAACTGACCACATTTTGAAAATCCACTTCCCGCAGTGCAGTCTAATCTCTCTTGAGAGTTATGAGACAGACGTACACTTGTCTAAATCAGGGATGTGACTCCCCCTTAAATCACAAGCCACGGCTTTTGCTGGATGTCCTCCTGCCAGGATTTCCATCGCATTTAAGAGGACAGAAATAATTTCCACCTGACATTTGAGACTCTCTTCATCTCACATACGACCCTTGTCTGTAGTCACAACAGACAATGGCCTTTAGGGAATGACTTTCCTGCAAATTGCCTTTTTTAAACTTTACATCCATAGTTTGAGAGACTGCTTCTTTCTTTGGAGGCCTCCACACAATTCTGTACCTGGAATATAAACATTAGGAGACTGTCAGAAGAGAAAGGCTGTCAAGACATATGATTGTTACTCTAGACTGGCTAATGCTGTTGGCAAAATGAAACAGCTGCATAGCACAAAAAGAACAATTTCAGGACCTTTACTTGGTTGCACTTGGCTGCTTGCAGTTTCTGAACAAGTAAATGCCGTAAATGCCCACAACTCCTCTCTCATAACACCTTCTCAAGTGACGGATCATCTCTTATGAAATGCTGAGCCTCAACGATAAAACAGCTTTCAGCAAAAGCTTAAGAGCTGTCTGCTAACCCTTGTTAAGGTCAATGGAGCTATTAGCCCACAAGCATATCAGCTCTCCAGCTGTTTAACTATTTATATCTCCATTTTAAAAAGAAAAAAGGGATTTAAGAAACTAGGTACAGAAAACCTAGGTGAGCCGTAATGTCCACTGGGGAAAAACCAACATATTTCCAAGTTCTATTTTGGAAGGTTTCTACTGAATATTCTTCATCCTGTGTTTCATAGGTAACCTTCCTTTTTAGAAGTTTTTAACACATCATATTGGATAGAGTATTTATTTTTGACTTTAATAATAAAAGTATTTGTTCCCATTTGCTTGCAGAAGCAAGGTTCTCGTGAAATGGGAGGTGCTATCAGCCTGTTCAAGCTGAACCGTAGAATTAAAAATGTCAGCTAATCCTACAAACCAGGGATGGGGTAAAAATTGGAAAGATACCTGAAACAAGCCATTTTTGAAGGCCTCCCTTACCTCCACAAGGTTACCTGCTTGCAGCTCACAATCGTGACCTTCATTTCCAACAACACACGCACTGCTTCCTGGGTCTCATCTTAAAAGGAAGAAGCGTTCAGCCTGCAACAATTACAGACGGGGTAAAGATTCTGGTGGGCCCAGCCGCCCAAGCCCACAACCCCACCCCAGAAAGAGGGGGAGGGAAAAAAAACACCCCCAGAAAACCAACAACCTGGGCTTGCCGATTAGCCTGTCACGATCTAACATTTTTTACACATTTTTGAGAGGTGGAAGGTTCATTGGACTGGAATGAACTGGAATGGCTTAGTGAAAAAGTCGCATGGCTTTATGGATTCTGATTTTTCTTTCCAATGGTGCTTTTTTTCATGGTAAGTCCATTTGACTGGCAATATATGTGTTTGGAAGATTTAGAGGAGGCACTTTAGCTGGAGGTCTTCAGGTCTTACTACATTTCAACAGCATCTTTTGAACTTCCTGGCCGCACACCTGGCTCATGGCAACTCATGGCCTAGGTACCAAAACTCCCAAACAAGACTACAGTATAAAGAAAAGAGGTCAGGCATCCAACTAAAACATCAAGTTCGTAACCATGGCTTGCTTGACATTTCCCAAGCTGTTAACCACAGATTTTGGCCATTTAAGCCAAGTTCTGACTGTATTACGGTTTTTACATTTCTTAAATTTAAGAAATACAAGTAGCTTTCTTTTTTTAAAATATCTTCATTGAAACATACTGGGCCAAAAAAGCAAGTCCCAACCCAAGCCCTTATGGGGACACGTTTGTTTTACAAGTTGCTTTCTTAAGCATCATTTTCAAAAGCTTTGTGCCATACACATTTTCATCCAAGACAAGGTTATGACGAATTTAGAAGGCTTCCCAGCACAGGTATTTATTTTTTTCCTCCATCTGGCGCTTTCTTTAAAAGCTAGAAAAGCTTCCACTGCCATGACGCACGGAATGTCCTACTGTACTAAAAAGGACGATAGCTTTGGTTTCACGTTTTGACTTAGACCGAAAAACTTAGTTTTTGCTTTGCTTACCATCTTTTGCTGTTTTCACGGGCATTTGATGCTTTAAAGCTGTTGTGGGCGGCTGAAAGTTTTCACTTGTTTATGGGAAGCCATAAGCTTTTCAGAGGCTGCTGAAAGAGACTTCTGTGCTTATCTTACTTTTCTCCATTTTGCCTTTGGAGTCAAAGATGTTCCTTTAAAAATGAGACACTACAGGATGGCAAAAATTTGAAACAGTAAAGAGCAAGTACGTTCTGCAGCTTCTTGGATGGGATGGGCCAAACCACTTTTTTTTTTCCTCCTTACATTTACAGAACTCCGTAGCTGGCTTTGCTACAGGTTAATCTATTACTGAGGGGGAGGTGAGGTTCTTGCAAATTGCCTAAGGAAATGCGTAGAATGGCGCAATGTACATTCAGCTTTATCCATTGGTGGTTTTGACTTAAAAAGGCTGAATGGTATCCTGAATTTTTACACAGGACGGAAGAGTGGTCATTATTTGGGAGCATCTGTGCATTTCAGAGGACACTTAATACTTTAGGGTTGGCATCCATCCCCACCCTCCCTTCCAACAAATCATACGACTTGCCTCGAGAGAGAAGGCATATGCTTGCATGCGCAGAACGATCCATGGCCATTTTAGGAGCATGGGGTGCCTTAGGCTGGCCGTTGCATTGATGAAGTGAAAAGTGTGGCATTTCAGGGTTAACGTTTACTTTGAAAAGGTTACAACACTAGTACACAGGCTCAAAATGGCATACATTAACATCTGCTTTTTGAGAGAAATTATTAACAATTTTGAAATGAAATTAAAACATGTTTTTACTGTTTTCCTCACAAAAAACATCAGTAATGAAGGGGAACTTAACAAGCAACAATTAAAAAAAAAGTTAAAAACATCGTTTCGGTAGTCCTCTGGTTGGGAACGAGACAAAACTTCCACATTCCTTGTGTTGGGAGGAGGAGGAGGAAAAAACTTGATTTGGTCCATGAGTTTCAAAGGTTTTTTTAGTATCGGCTTCTGCCTCCACCTCTATCCGAGCGGCTCCCTCCCCGGCCGCCACCTCGGGGTGCTCCGCGGCTCGAGCTGCTGTAAGAATCGCGTGGCGGAGGGTAGCCCCGTTCCATAGAAGGGGGAAGGCCTCTGTCTTGTCTGCCCACATGGTCTCGGCCACTTGAGTAGACCTCGCTTCTGCTGCTTGAGTAACTCTCTCGACTTCCACCATACCCATCACGGGTGCTTCCGTAATCGTCATAGCGACTGCTTCCACCATATGATGGAGGGGGCCCGCGTGCAGGGGGAGCGCTACGGGAGTTACCTGCAGGTTCAATGGTCAGGTAATAGGGCAACACTATAAATCATATCACAATTTTACATCTGAGTTTTTAAAAGAAATGCATCAATGGCTTCTTCTTTTTTTTTTTTGGGATTTTTAAACTGAGTAGTAGTTTAAATATAATCTCACATTATATTTGGCGGGGAAAGGATCGGGCAGAGAAGGAAATAAACAGGCTGTTTTTGAAGATGCTGGTTTTTCACAAAGTAGCTCTTTTTTTTGGGATTATTCCAGAACTGCTTGCTATTTTTTATAGAAGAAACTCAGCCATTGTTTTTCCAGTGAGAGAGATGCAATTCAGAATTGTTGAACTTTGCTTCGATAGGTTAAGGGAACTGCAATTCAATTGTTGTTAAAATAAAAACATTTTTCTACTTTTTTTTTCTTCCACTGCATCAGAAAAACCCATTGTGTTAATCCCCCCCCCACCCGCCCCCCCAGGAGCAGCACTCTAGTGAGTCAAAGAAGAAGCCTAAGACATTCCTTAGAAGCCCTCAAAGTCAGCACTTACCGTAACTCTCATAGGAATCTCTGTAAGAGCCTCCACTGGGATGGTCCGAGTAATCCCGGTCACGCCCTCCGTAGCCATCCCGATCGCTGTAGGAGGAATAACTGCTAGGGTTTAGTACTGAACGTCCAGGGTGATAGAAAAGTTTCCTTTATTCTTGGCTCTCATTGATTTCCTTTTCTCTGCATTTCTAAACGGTGTTAACACTTTCTCCATCTCTTCTCTACGAAGCAGGAGGTATAGCAACATTTAGGCTTATATACAGCCCCATAGTGCTTTCTTATACAGTTTACAATATAAGATCACTACTTGCACCTTGCCTCCAACAATCCTGGTCCTTATTTTACAGACACCAGAAGGATTGTAAGGCTGAGCCAACCTTGAGCCCCGCCAGGATCAAACTCTAGGCAGTTTGCCTGCAATACTGCAGTTCAACCACTTCGCCACCAGGGTATGCAGACGTACACACTAAGTTATGTACGGTCTGCACTCTGAGGTCTTTAAAGGGGTATCAGAGCCAAGCCTGCCATCAATATTTAATTCAAAAAACGTACTGATCACCAAGTACTGGAATTTCCAGACTTGCAATGGCAATTTGATTGGAATTACCATCGCCGCCAAATGAGGCGGCCCTGAAGTGTGGCCCCCTCACCTAGTGTTGGCAATACCTGCCATCAATGATTTGGTTATGTTGTTACGGGAGGCCGAAGACCACAATCCTGCGAGGCTGACCTCCAAGGCCTCTCTGAAGCCACCATTTGGTTCAGGGTTATTTTAACTTCAAAAGGACAAATGATCATTCATAGCCAGAGGGTTACTGGTAACCAACTTCAGTCCCTCCTAGTTACAGATGAGATGACTTAAGGAATGGATTAATTTTGGGCTTTTCAATTTTCTAGACATTCTTAAGGAGAGCCAACAAATATTAACTCTATAGAACATTAAGAGACCAACACATACAACGGAACTCTAGGTACCTGTAACCTCTTGAGGGATACTCATCACGTGAACTGGAATGTCCATAATCACGATAGGCATAATCCCTTGGTGGAGGGGCATAATCTCTGGTATCTCTGGAACTTGGATAATCTCGGCTTGAGTAACTACAGAAATTAAAAATCAAGTTTTGATTACTGACAGGCAAAATAGCACAAAGTCCGAGGACATCTGCTTCAACGTTGTAACAAACATTATTTTACCTGTCTTTAGTACTGTAGCCATCATCCCTGGGGGATAAGTAGACATCTCTTCGTGATGGCAAGGGGTCTCTTCGTGGAGGCCCCCCATAGCTGTCTCTGCCACGTGACAGGGGCGCTAAAATTAAAAAAGCAAACAAACCCTAAAGTGTTTGGAAAGAAGGCAGTGAGAAGGCATTTGTCCCCACTCTTAAGTTGGAGAAATGTTACACTGTTTTTTATTGAAGGCAAAAGTCTGTGCACAATTATACAAATTCTTCAATGGCAATTAGAAGAGGAAGAACTGTGCATTAAGCACAACCTCATTGCAACCTGTGCAAGAACATTTGGAAGACGGCAAAGGTTGCATGTTACTCATAGAGCTTTTAGTTGCAACTGAACGTTAGACACATATACATGGCTGTAGCATCTTGCAAAGCCTAGAAGAGCAGAGTTGACCCAGAGCAACAGCTTGCTGGGTAAGGTGCATGTTGCAATAAAAGTATTTTGTACAGATTTGCTATTCTGTGGTGTATCCAGTGCCTGGAAAGCAAAGAACCTCACCAACAGCACCAAGAATTTTAAAGCCCCACATTCTGAATGTGCCTTAGCCCTCAGGTTAAAACTTTATGAGCGAACTAAAGCAGCATTTGTACAAGGCTTACCTCTACCACCCATCCCGCTACTGCTGCGTACAGGTCCAGATGGCGCAGGTCTTTTGGGTGGCGGGCCCCCACTACGGGGAGGCGGACCCCTTTTCATTGGGAGAGGGCCTCTAGAGGAACCTAGAAGACAGCATATGACAGCTTCAGAAACATCATCCCGATGCTGAAAGGCACCAGAAGTGAAAAAGGGTTAAGAGAGAGAATGTTCAGGTTTCCCTTTGTCCTGAGAAACAGTCAACCCTCTGGATCAAGGCCTCTAAATAGAAACCGGCACAACCTATATAACAATTTATGCACAAACCTATTTTATATGTATGGCCCTGGCCATTAACAAAACAAGTTAGAGAAAAGCAGCAAGCAGCTAAAACTGGTAACCTACACCCATCTTCTAACTGTAGAGCCTCTTTGTTCTTGTTGTAAACTCAGAGCACAGGTGAGAATGCAGGTCAGCAGGCATTCAATCGTTGCCAATCAAGCATACTTAGGATGACAGCTCTGTTCCAGAGGCATGCCCTGTCTGTTGGTTGTTGAAGCTTGTTTACAGTTTAAGATGAACACTGAGAGATAGCAAATAGCCATCCAGATCAGGAGCTACCAACGGCCTGATCAGCATCAGCTTAAAATCAAGAAACATGCTCCTTGAGGAAACAATGGCTAACGTTCCAGCTTGTTTCTGATTCAAAAAATTACCTGTTGATTATCAATATGAAACTGACTTTTTTTTGCATATTAAGGCAGGAATCTGCAGAAATAGAAGGTATGGTGCCTTCTAGATATTTACTCTGAACCTGCTTTCAAAATACAAGTTCAGGCAAGCCAGACTTTAAAGACCATCAATCTCTTCTAAGAACAAGAGCGCATGGATACCTCAAAGCGCTACTTGGACTGTGACTGGGGTATTTTTGCATTTCGAAGTGTAATAATTCTTGCTCACAGCACTTTTATTTACCTTCTGTCCAGCTATTTTCCTTCTTTCCATTCAACTTCTCTACGTCTTGTGTGCCGTCAATACACAGGAACTTAAACATACCTAAGTGACTGCCTCTTGAAGGAGGCCCCCGGGTTCCACTGCTGCCTCTTCCACCTCTAAGGCCTCTTGGGGGTCCTCTGCTCCTTGGGAGGGGCCCACGTCTACCAGTTTCAAAGGTGGGCTTGGTAGCTTGTTCAACTTTAATGGATTTTCCATCTAAAGACTGAACAAAGGCATCTAATTCAATCTTTGTGAATAACACCTGCCTTTAGGCTTATTACATTTTTTTGACTTTTAGAATATTATCAGCATCCAATTCTAGCTGGTTAGTGCACACAGAGGACTCAGAATGCTAATGCTGTTTATTGACTGCTGGTTAGTTAGCAAGGTTATGTCATTGCATTTGCATTAAACCAGAGGATATTAAGTAGGATTTGCAAATACATCACTACAGTGTTTTAAGTCATGTCTTTTTAACTTCAAATTGCAATACTAACACTTTAGAAGTAAACACGTGGCTGTCCTGTTTATACCAGACATCTTTTCCTCTTGTCTTTTGAGGAGCATCCAACAAGCATTTGGCATATATCTGGCATGTTTCTTATGGCACTGTTACCACTGAAAAAAAAACTTATACTAAGGATTTTTCCTGCTTTAAGAAGTGGTGGAAAGCAACCTTTGCTATCCAACTTGAAAGAGAACAGATTTTCTTAAAGTATCCCTTAGAAAATCAACAGACATGATCCTTTGAAACTATTTCAGTACTCTCCTTTGCACAATAAAAACCAGACATTAAATCTTACCTTTCCATTCATATCTCTTGCTGCATCCTTAGCATCTGCTGGGCTCTCAAAGGTGACAAAAGCAAAGCCTCTGGACTTGTTGGTTTCGCGATCTTTCATAAGGAGAACTGAGAGAGATACAAGCATTATTTTGTTTGCTGATCTCACAGGGGTGCAACCCAGGATTCACAGAAGCCTGCTCAGAACTTCTTAGAGGATAGGTGAGTTCTATCACTTCAGCCGATCAAAAAAGCTGAGTTCATCACAGCAGAACTGAAAACCCCACCAAGATGCCTTGCCCTTACCTTCTACAATACGGCCATATTTGCCAAAGACAGATTCAAGGGCCTTCTCATTCGTTTCAATGTTCAATCCACCAACAAACAGCTTCCCAGGCCGATCCGCTTCAACCATTTTGAAGATTTTGAAATCTAGAACAATACAGCCAACTTTCAGAAACCATAAAAAAATATAGCCACACACAACTGCAACATGATTCTTGGGATTTCCTGAATATAAAAGACAACTCTAATAACATCCCATTTTCATTACTAGTCAATTACTTCATTCCTACTGCTGCACTAAAAATGCACTTTATAAAAAGTACAAGTGGCCCAACCTCTTGCTACAATAAAGAAGGGGGGGAAAACTCCAATATGACATGGTAAAATAAGTTTCTTCTAGTTTCAGCATGAACCAAGAATGGCCAATTACAAACCACATTTCCTCATAATAGTCCCTTTAAGCCTCATTCCTTAATTGTTTTTTCTTGAAGTATCAGCCCTTTTTTTACAAATATTGCTCAATCGTCCTAATACAATTGAAATGAGTTTAATTTCTGACTTGGCCTGTCCAAACCAATCCCTCCAGACATATAGAATCCCCAAATCTAAATACCAGCTACAGTATTGTGAAATTCAGCAGCTATTAAAATATTTCTGGGCACTTTTAATTGAACGAAAGCTGCATCCAACTCTCTTCTGACCGCTTTTAATAGTTCCCTGAAACAGTTCTCACTATTTTCCTGTTCCAAAAGAACAAACTGTTGGAGAACACCCAGTTTGTCTTTAACAAACAAACAAGCAACCTAATAAAAGCATCTAGAGTGCTAAAGGCCACATCGGCCATTCCATTCTGCCAGGGTTTTATCCCAAAATATAAATGGACGGTTTAAGTTCAAAGCGAGAGGTAGAAAAGATAAAAACCTCCCCTAGCTGAGGAACCCGGGCAAATTTCCAAGGAATTCAGTTTTCGAATTTAGCCAGAAATAATAATAGCAATAATAGCAATAATAGCAATAGCAATAATAGCAATAATAATAATAATAGCAATAATAATAATAATAGCAATAATAATAATAATAGCAATAATAATAATAATAATAATAATAATAATAATAAAAGCACTCAACCTTTAGGAAAAGCAATTCGCACGTTCGGTTATAGCAAGCAACAAAGGCCGGAGCCTTTGTGCAAACCGCGCACGCGCGCCGGCCGAACGGACTGCGCGGAGCGCATGCGCCCTCCGCAAAGAACGGGCCTCTCGAAAGAGCAGCGCGTGCGCACTCCCGTCCGCCCTTCCCCCCCGTCCCACGCGCCTTGAAGAAGGGGGCGGGGGCGTGCGAAGCATCGAGGCGCCTCCAAAGGCGGCCGCAAAATGGCGGCTCCAGAGACCCTCCCTGAGGAGGAGCCCGCGTTTTGGGGGAGCGAGTGGGGCGGCGGGGGGGGGGGAAAGAACCAGCACTTCCCGCCACCCACCTAACTTTCCCAAGCTTTAAAATGGCGCCTCAGCCACCCCCCATGAGGAGAAGCGGGAAGGGTGAAAACCGTTGAGGGGTGTGTGTGGGGGGATGGGAAGCGAAATAAATAACGGCCTTGGGGCCCCGCTAGCCGGTGTGCGTGAGACGAAATAAAAGCATACGTATTATATCGAAAAGGCCTCATTTAAAAAAAGAAAAAGAAAAAGGAAGCCTCCCTCAGCCGCTACCTCGCATCCTTACCTCCTCCCTGCCGGCCTGCGACGACGCACTGAAGAGGAACAAAGGGACTGAGGGCCTTTATATAAGTGACGTCAGCGCGTTCGAACGGAGCTGAGAAGCCCGGATGAAAGCATGGCGAAAGGGAGGAGGCGTGGCCAGGGTTTAGGAGAGCGGAGAAATGGGCCCGGGTAACGGCGGGCGGGGGTGCCTGCGCATGCGCGAGCCTCTTCTCCCATAAGGGCGTGAATATGAGGAGGGAGCTTGGAATAAAATTATAGGCAATAAATATAATACGCCTTGGGGATTGTAGATTTGTTGATTGCATTTCAGCCTGGGATGCTTTCGATCCAGATTTGCCCACCCTCTTCTTTGTGGTCCTCTTACAAGCATGCAATTTTGCAATACGTTAAAAAGCATGGATGTGCGCATATCAAGGCATCCAGGTGTGTCATTGAAGAATGTGAAAGTTCAACCATGTATACAGATATATACATACTTGTTGTATTTGTGCTGATAAATAAATAAAGGGAGACTAGCATAGATCTATTTCAAGCTATTTAGCTCTCATCAGCTAGCCATACCCTTACTAGGATTCGAACCTGGGCTGATTGCATATCAGGCAGCTGATGAGAGCTAAATAGCTTGAAATAGATCTATACTAGTCTCCCTTTATTTATCAGCGCAAATACAACACAAATGTAACAAAGGCAACAGTAAAAATATTGGGTTTCTGTCTGGATGGTCTCTTATGACGAGCCGATAGACAGAGAAAGGAAGCAGTAGGCTTCCTCCCATATTTGGGCATACCAGGGGTTGCGACACTAAATACATATATACATACATATCAACACATCTCTGGACTGGACTCATATGTACCAAGGGGGTCCTTGACTTAATGGGGTGCAGATCATTGAGGCATCCATGCCACAGCCCCAAATTTTATGAACCTTTTTTTTTGTTGTAGTTGCTAAGTGAGACATCGTGTGACCATGGTTTGTGACCTCCTTGGAAGGTGGCTAGGAAGGTCACAGAGCTACAATTCCTAGTCTGCTAGTGTCTGGCTCAGAATCACTTCATTTTAAATCAGTGTTTCTCAACCTTGGCAACTTGAAGATGTCCGGACTTCAACTCCCAGAATTTCCCAGCCAGCATTCGCACCCACGATCGCTCGCGCGGCTGCATTCTGGACAAGCTGAAGTCTCCGAATGCTCTTCAAGGGCTGCCCCATGTAGAGCATGTTGCAGTAGTATAGAGTCTCTTGAGTAGGGGGTTGGACTAGAAGACCTCCAAGGTCGCTTCCAAGTCTATTATTCTCTACGTCTATGGAGATTCTCCGTCTTCCAGGTCATGGTTGCCCCAAAGACACTTTTTCAAGAGGCAACTGGAACTTTCTGTTTTTTTGAGGGTAAAGGTTCGTTCTCCAAGCTTGCACGTTGGTTTCCGAATGTTCGTTACCAGGCTAGGTAACATCTTCAAACTCCGCTGAAGATGTTACCTTGCCTGGTAACGAAACGTTCGGAACCAACCCGCAAGCTCGGAGACTGAACCTGTGCCCTCATCCTACACCTGATCTACAGATATTCACCACTGTAGCATTTCTGCTTTTTATTTCATTCCATATACTATTCTATTCCATTTTTTATTTTCTTATTCTATTCCATTCTATTCCATTCTTTACTTTCTTATTCTATTCTATTCTATTCTTTACTTTCTTATTCTATTCTATTCCATTCTTTATTTTCTTATTCTATTCTATTGCATTCCATTCTTTATTTTTTTATTCTATTCCATTCCATTCCATACTTTCTTATTCTATTCTATTGCATTCCATTCTTTACTTTCTTATTCTATTCTATTCCATTCCATTCTTTACTTTCTTATTCTATTCTATTCCATTATTTACTTTCTTATTCTATTCTATTCCATTATTTACTTTCTTATTCTATTCTATTCCATTCCATTCTTTACTTTCTTATTCTATTCTATTCTATTGCATTCCATTCTTTACTTTCTTATTCTATTCTATTCTATTCCATTCTTTACTTTCTTATTCTATTCTATTCTATTCCATTCTATTCCATTCCATTCTTTACTTTCTTATTCTATTCTATTCCATTCTTTACTTTCTTATTCTATTCTATTCTATTCTTTACTTTCTTATTCTATTCTATTCTATTGCATTCCATTCTTTATTTTCTTATTCTATTCTATTCCATTCTTTACTTTCTTATTCTATTCTATTCTATTCTATTCCATTCTTTACTTTCTTATTCTATTCTATTCTATTCTTTACTTTCATATTCTATTCTATTCCATTCTTTACTTTATTCTATTCTATTCTATTCTATTCCATTCTTTACTTTCTTATTCTATTCTATTCTATTGCATTCCATTCTTTATTTTCTTATTCTATTCTATTCCATTCTTTACTTTCTTATTCTATTCTATTCTATTCTTTACTTTCATATTCTATTCTATTCCATTCTTTACTTTCTTATTCTATTCTATTGCATTCCATTCTTTATTTTCTTATTCTATTCTATTCTATTCTATTCTTTACTTTTCTATTCTATTCTACTGTTTGAAACGTTCCACGTTATTACGGATATTATTATTCTATCCTTGTTCTATGTTGGCTTCACGCACCCAACTGCTGGGATGCAGGAAGGGACCGCTGCCCTTAGACAAAATGGCGCGGCCGGCGCCGCTCGGCCTGGATCGAGCGCCGACCCGCCGAATCTGAACGGGCCCTCGAGGCTGCCCTGACGCAAGATGGCGGCGGCGCGCTCGGGTCACGTGGGTGGCTGAGGCGAAGCGCTCCACCCAGGCCCGGGCCGCGCTTCCTCAGTGTGAGGCCGCCGCTGCCGCCGCTCCTGCCGGGCGATTGTGACGCCGCCGCCGCCCTTGGAGCTCCCTCCGACCCGCAGAGAGCCCCCCTCCGTTGCCGCGAGCCAGGAAAGCGCCACGATGGGGAGGCCGCGGCCTAGCCGCCTCTCCGTCCCGCTGCTACTGCTACTGCTGGTTTTGGGAGGCCGCGCAGGCCTCGGCGCCGCCTTCTACCTGCCCGGCTTGGCGCCCGTCAGCTTCTGCGAGCCCTCGGACACCAAGCAGGAGGGCTCCGCCGGTTGTTCGGTGGGACGCCGAGCGGGATGGGATGCGGGAGTGGGGGGGGATCGGAGTATCCTCCTGAGGAGCCGGGACTACACCTCCCAGCATCCTCTGCGCGGCCCTGGGAGTTGTAGTTCCCTGGGTGGGCAAGCTGGGTGGGGGGGGGGAGGCAGGTGTGTGTTTGTGTTTACAGGACACGCTTCCTCGAGGGAGAACACGTGTCTCGCATTCACACGAACCCCTCCCAGCCATCCATGGGAACCTTGAAGCGTTGGAGGGGGGGGGATGGAAGGGAAATTTATTAATTATTCATTTATTATTATTTTCTTTTACTACTTTTCATTTTTAGGCGGTGCTTTTTTCATTCGTGCAAGCTGCCTTGAGGTGCCCGTGGGCGGCAATGTAAAATTTCCAAAATAAATACATTAACAAATTCTAGGTCTAATTAGCCTAATCATCTAATTAGGCCTCTTTTGGGAGGAATGGTCAGTGGTGACCCATAAAAGGTTTCCCCCCCCCCTCCTCCCATAGCCATTAATTTGCAGGTGAGAAATCAGAGGGACCTACGTGGCGCAGGTGAGAAATCAGAGGGAGCGAGGTGGCGCAGTGGGTAGAGTGCAGTACTGCAGGCCACTTCAGCTGACTGTTATCTGCAGTTCAGCAGTTCTAATCTCACCGGCTCAAGGTTGACTCAGCCTTCCATCCTTCCGAGGTGGGTGAAATGAGCACCCAGACTGTTGGGGGCAATATGCTGACTCTGAAACCGCTTAGAGAGGGGCTGAAAGCCCTATGAAGCGGTATATAAGTCTAATCTCACGGCTCAAGGTTGACTCAGCCTTCCATCCTTCCGAGGTGGGTGAAATGAGCACCCAGACTGTTGGGGGCAATATGCTGACTCTGTAAACCGCTTAGAGAGGGCTGAAAGCCCTATGAAGCGGTATATAAGTCTAACTATTGCTATTGCTAACTGCTACCTGCAGAATCTCAGTCCCTTTTTTTGAACCTTTTTTTGAATTTTGTGCAAAAAGGCAACAAATCCTGCTTGGGCTGGGGAGTCGGACTAAATGACTTATGAGGTCCCTTCCAACTCTGTTAATCTGTTAAAATCCCTCTCCCCCTCCCCCCTTTATTGCTGGGGAGGAATTCAAGAAAACTTAAGCTATGTTGCCGACTATTTAAAACAATGTCTCTTTTTAATCCTAGCCCAAAATTGAGCTGTTTGTAAACAGGCTGGACTCGGTAGAATCTGTTTTGCCGTATGAATACGATGCGTAAGTACACCTTGCTTCTGGAAAGGGGCTGGGTACGGCTTTTCCAGCTGAGAGAAAATAATTGAATTGAATTTAATTTATTGCACTTATATGCCGCCCTTTTCCCTGGAGGGGACTCACAATCCAAGTCAGGGAAGGGGATACAGATAAGGGATAAAAAGACAAACAAAACAATACACAATTTAAAAGCACACAACAACCATACCATTCGGGGGGGGGGGGGGCAAAAGCTCTTTAGCCCCAGGCCTGTTGGAACAGCCAGGTTTTAAGGGCTTTGCGGAAGGCCTGGAGGGTGGTGAGGGTTCGAATCTCCATGGGGGAGCTCGTTCCAGAGGGTCGGAGCAGCCACAGAGAAGGCTCTCCTCCGGGTAGTCGCCAGCTGGCATTGGCCGGCGGATGGAATTCGGAGGAGGCCTAATCCGTGGGATCTAATCGGTCTATTGGAGGTAATTGGCAGCAGGCGGTCCAATACCATGAAGGGTATAGATAAAAGGGTCATACTCCCAAGCACGATAACGTGAAGATTCGACCTTCTTTTCTTTCTTGCACAGTTTTGATTTTTGCAAAGACCAAACGGAAGAGAGGCCTTCAGAAAACCTCGGGCAAGTTCTGTTTGGCGAGAGAATAGCTTCTTCCCCTTACGAGGTGAATCACAGACTTCCAAATCTTTTGGAAAAGGTTGTTTTTGTGTTGTGAGATTCTTTGGTGGACCTGCTGCTTTTGACAAAAGCTTCACAGAAATCATTTGGGGGACACAGATGCTGCATGGCTGTTAGGAGGACGTGTTTATACAGAACATAAAAGGACTATTTAGAAATTGTAGGCCAACTCGGTTTCTTTCTGAATAGAGCTGACTCTTGGTCAGCTGAAAGGAATTTCCAGAAGCAGGCTAGAAAGAAGATATAATTATTGCAGAATCACTATTGCTCCTATGTGAGTTTCCTAAGGGCATATGGCTGGCGGCGGCTGCTATCGCTGGAAATAAAACATTCATTGATAAATTTGTGGGGCAGAGGGAAAATGATATGGTCTTGAATTTCCAGGCATTCTTACTTCCAGCTTTTAATTCATTTGTTGTTAGTTGATTTTATGAGGACAAGAAGCTTGCCTTATGTCTGTCTCCCAGATGATGCCAAATTGTCTACCAGTACCCTTCTAAACGGGATGCAGTGGCTCAGAGGCTAAGACACTGAGCTTGTCGATCAGAAAGGTCGGCAGTTTGGCGGTTTGAATCCCTAGTGCTGCATAACAGAGTGATCTCCCGTGACTCGTCCCAGCTTCTGCCAACCTAGCAGTTCGAAAGCACGTAAAAATGCAAGTAGAAAAATAGGAACTGCCTTTGGTGGGAAGGGAACAGTGTTCCGTGCGCCTTCGGCGTTGAGTCATGCCAGCCACCTGACCACGGAGACGTCTTCAGACAGCGCTGGCTCTTCGGCTTTGAAACGGAGATTAGCACCGCCCCCTAGAGTCAGGAACGACTAGCACATATGTGTGAGGGGAACCTTTATTTTTACCTTGCCGTTCTAAGCAATATATTTTAAGTGTCAGAAAGAGACAGAGAGAGAGAGAGGGAAAGAGAAAGAGAAAGAAGCTAAAGGAGCACTGAGCAGAAAATAAAATCCTGGGGAGTTTTTAGATAAGGAAGTATTAAAGGACACCTTTTAACCTCTGGCTGGACAAAATGATTATTTCAAATACAATCTTGAATGAGTGCGAGCTGAATTGTTTTAATGGTGTGGATTGAAACATTTACATGTCTTTTGTCTTTATGCCAGTTTACATTTAAAAAAGATGAAGAGTGCAAGAAAGTTTGCGTGAAATCTTATGACCCTCAGAAGCCAGAAGACAAAAACAGACTGGATTTTTTGAAGAAGGGAATGCAGTTGAATTACCAGCATCACTGGTGAGGAGAACGTGTTCTCTAAAAATCACTGATCTGTGCATGGAAGAATTAAGTGTTCTAAAAATAGAAAGATGAAGACCATGGAAGAAGCGGTGTTAGCATTAATTGCATTAAGAGTGCAAATGTTTGAAGACCATTTTAAAAGCCTACAAATGCCATGATGTTTATAAATATAGAATTATACAAATGTTTTTCTTGTTCAGGATTATAGATAACATGCCCGTGACTTGGTGTTACAATGTGGAAGACAGCCTTAAGTACTGTAATCCTGGATTTCCTGTTGGGTGTTACATTGCATCAGATGGCCGGATAAAAGATTTCTGTATAATGAGTGTAAGTGAACATGGGTATATTTCTCCTAAATTGATCTGAAGAACAATCAGAAACGGGTACAAGCAGTGGCTTTGTGTATTGTTTGGGTTTGGAATATTAGTAATCCTAACAAATTCTAGTTTATTCAGTAATTGCGATAAAAATCTATATCAGGACTGTCCAATCTTGGCAACTTTAAGACCCTGTGGACTTCAGCTCCCAGAATCCCTCAGCCAACCATACTGTCTAAACTAGCAATCTGTGTGGGTCACAATTCCTCCTAGGCCTAGCACAGGGGTTGGCAATCTTAAACATTGAAGGAGCCACAAAAATCCTAACCCAAAGCCCTCATTCAATTCTGGAGCTGATCGGAAATCCAGTTCCCCCACCATAGAGTCTCCTCCTAGTGCAATGTCCTTTTTCCCCTGATGACTGGAAGTCCAGTTCCCCCACCATGGAGTCTCCTCCTAGCGCGGCATCCTTTTTCCTCTACCTCTCCTAACCAAAAGTCCTATCAATTGGGGAGTCAATTGGGGAGCTGCAGCAGAGGGATTTGATTTGATTTGATTTATTGCGTTTCTATGCCGCCCTATTCCCAGAGGGACTCAGGGCGGCTCACAAACCAAAGTAAGGGGGGAGGGATACAAACAGAACAAACAACTACAACAATTTAAAAACAATCAACAACTACACACAATTCGAGCGGGGACGGGAACTCGTCAGCCCCAGGCCTTTCGGAACAGCCAGGTTTTAAGGGCTTTGCGGAAGGCCTGAAGGGTGGTGAGGGTCTGAATCTCCACGGGGAGCCCATTCCAGAGGGCCGGAGCAGCCACAGAGAAGGCCCTCCTCCGGGTGGTAGCCAATCGGCATTGGCCGGTAGATGGAATTCGGAGGAGGCCTAGTCTGTGGGATCTAATAGGTCTGTTGGAGGTAATTGGCAGCAGGCGGTCTCTCAAGTACCTCAAGTACTTTCATCTGTCAAGGATGAAAGCCACATGCGGCTCCTGAGCCGCAGGTTGCCGACCCCTTGGCCTAGCAGATTTCCAAGGTGCTGTTGCCGATGCCGCAAGGCAGGTGTCGTATGTTAGATGCTTACCAAGATCCCATGTCGTGGACTGAAATTTATATGCATGGTGGTAGTGGAATTCTGGGCGTTGAAGTTTAAAAAGGGTCAAGGTTGAGAAAGGCTACCCAAGCTTGAATTCATTTCAGAAAACAAACAATCCTTCAACGCAGGGCATTTTGGAAATATTCGGATGCAGTTCTGTAGCCAACAAATGGGCACTCAGAAAGGCAAGTTTTAAAACAAGATATTTGCAAATTGCAAGGGGAAGGATGACATACCATATTCGAAAGTGGATTTTTATCCCAACCCCCAAAGTAAATGCATACAGATATATGCACGGATGAGCTATCGCAAACTTACATGAGCCCCAAACAGTCCTATCCATCTTTGTTTCGTCCAATTCTTTGTTCTTCGGGAATGGGCTCCATCTGGAAAACTGGTTGGAAATTTATGTAATCCTTACTCTTTGTAAATCAGCAAATTTTTTTTAGTGCATCTGGGTCCGTCCCTTTGTTTATGACATAAATTTGGTATGGCCAACAGCATTGGCTGTGCCTGTTGCTATCTTCCCCCCCTCCAGGTTTAGAGATATTTCATGGCGTCTTAATATCTTTCAGGATGAGTTCAACAAGAAGAACACCTTCTACCTCTTCAATCACGTAGACATTACAATCACCTACCATAGTGGCAAAGATGAGAACTGGCCCGGAGCAAGGCTCGTGGCAGCTCAGCTGGAGCCTAAGAGGTAATAGCAATAGCACTTGGACTTATATACTGCTTCACAGTGCTTTAGTTTATGGCATTATCTGGGCAGTTTACAAAGTCAGCCTCTTTGCCCCCAACAATTTGGGTCCTCATTTTACTGACCTTGGAAGGATTGAAGGCCGAGTCAGCCTTGAAAGGATGAGACTCGAACTGATGGCAGACGGCAGGCAGTCAACAAAATTAGCCTGCAATACTGCATTCTAATCACTGGGCCACCAGGGTAAACTGCTCACTTGCTAATCGTAGTAGGTATCATTTCGAGGCACTAAATAACTAAGTAACTATAAGTGATGATTATCACTTATAGCTTTTATGTACACCGAGAGCTTATACACCAAAGACAAATTCCTTGTGTATCCAATCACACATGACCAATAAAGAATTCAATTCTATTCTATTCTCTATCCTCTAATTCTTCTGTTTCTAATTCTAATTATGTTCTAATTCTATTCTTATTCTAATCTAATATTATATTCTAATTCTAATGTTTCTAATTCTAATTATGTTCTAATTCTATTCTTATTCTAATCTAATATTATATTCTAATTCTAATGTTTCTAACTCTAATTACGTTCTATTCTAATTCTATTCTAATTCTAATTCTAATGTTTCTAACTCTAATTACGTTCTATTCTAATTCTATTCTAATTCTAATGCTTTTAATTCTAATTCTATTCTAATAGCATTCCTTTTACTATTTTTGTTTAAAAAAATAATCCACTTATTCCATATTGGAGAGAAGAAAGGGAAGGGCAAACCAGTTCTTAGCACTTTCTTAAAAACCTCTGGGTGTGCTGCTTTCTTCCCAACTGGCAACCCTCCAGACTGTGTGTGTGTGTGTGTGTGTGTGTGTTGAAGCCAGGGCTTCGACTGATCGGAAGAAGCCTTTAAAGGTGGCAAGTGAAACTGATCAGCGTTCCTGACCTTAACCGGTGACCCTTGAAGTCCGGGGTAGATTTGCTCGATTTATTTAGCTAGTCAATTTATCGAGCCGCCCTGGGCAAGAACAAAGTCAGCCAGCGCACAATTGGCTTTTGTGTGTGTGTGTGAGAGAGAGAGAGAGAGATTGTGTGCTCCACAAGAGGGCGGAGTAAGCATGGTCAAGTCGTTTGAATGCCTTTCCTGTCGCTGTTCCACCCATCTCTTGTTCCTTTGCTGGAGAAGGAAGGGGCCATCTAATTGATGCTTTGTCATCCACATGTTTACCAACTCCTTTTTTTCCTGTCCCTCCCCCCATTAAAAAAAATACATTCCAAAGCCTGAAGATACTACAAGAGAATAATCTGAGATGATTTGAAAATTGGGAGTGGTGGTGGGGAATGCTCTCTGTTGTGATTGCTTCAACCTTTTTTGGCTGGGGCGGAGGGTGGCCCAGAAATGCTTGAATAAAATCACATTTTACAATGGAAAGAGAAGAGGGTGTGTTGTTGTGGTTTTATTACAGCTGGTTGTCCGAGTTTGACTTCCACCACAAAAGTTTCGTAAAGAAACTTGCCTTCAGAAGTCATGGGTGCTTCATCCCTGGAGGCTTTCAAAGAAGAGACGGAACAGCCGCTTGTCAGAAATGGTATAGCGTCTCCTGCTAGAGCAGGGGGTTGGGCTAGAAGACCCCCCAAGGTCCCTTCCAACTCTGTTGCTCTGTTATAAAGGTGCACCCTTGTGTTATTGATGGCTGGGTTCTTGGGCTAATCAAAACTAGAAGATAGAACAGAATATTCTTTATTGGCCAAGTGTGATTTGGCACACAAGGAATTTGTCTCCGGTGCATAAGCTCTAAGTGTACATACAAAAAACAAAGTGATACATCGTAAGATATGATCAACAAAATGATAGTCATTAGATACCAATAGGAGTAGGTGATAAGAAAGATGAGAAGGATAATACAGTCCTACTCCCTGGTTAGCTATCCTTAGGAATGCGACTATTTGAGTATTTTCCAACACTTCATTCACTAGCATTATTCTTTATGAATATATTGCAGAATAATCTTCTGTTTCTTACCTGTTTGAAGTGTATATTTTCCTCCTTTGAATCTTAGAATAATAGCAATAGCAGTTAGACTTATATACCGCTTCATAGGGCTTTCAGCCCTCTCTAAGCGGTTTACAGAGTCAGCATATTGCCCCCAACAACAATCTGGGTCCTCATTTTACCCACCTCGGCAGGATGGAAGGCTGAGTCAATCTTGAGCCGGTGAGATTTGAACCGCTGAACTGCAGATAACAGTGAGCTGAAGTGGCCTGCAGTACTGCACCCTAACCACTGTGCCACCTCGGCTCCTAAATAATAATAAAATTCTCCAGGCCGGGTTATGGTACATCAATCGCTTAGAATGGAATGTAATCTATAAAATGCCGGTCTATGATTTTCCCATTATCTTGAAACTCATAATCCAGTCAGTGTTTTGGCTTAACAATCTGTTTATGATTATTATAAGCTTCCCGACTACAAAAGAAACTCGGTACATTACATGAGTATTATATGAAGTAGTCCTAGATCTTAAGTAGAGGTTTTGATTTTTAAAAACTGGAACACATTTGAAGGAAGGTTTCTAGGTCATCTGCAAATATGTATGTATTTATCTTTGCAGCTACAAGCATACAGATGTAAACAATTTATCCTGTAAGGGTCCCCCTATGGAAATTCCTGCAGAATTTAATAGCAAGCTGGATGTGATCTATACATACTCTGTGAAATTTGAAGTAAGTATAACTTGTAGATGTACAACTGCATCTGTTTCAATGATTCAGGTTTTCCGATATTGGTGGTTAATGGGCTGATAGTATGTACTGAACCTCACAATAAGCTTTTTAAGTGTATGTGAGTGTGTGTATGTGTTTATGTGTGTGTGTGTATTTTGGGAAGTTATTGTGCTAATAATAACAGTATTACCAAAAGGCACACCCTATGAATATTATTCATATTTTCTCAAATGCATTTTTCACAATTGGGCTATGTACTGTGTGTTGCGCAATTCTTCCAGTGCCCTCAGACATAAAAATTGAGCATTTCTCCTCAATTATTTTTAGCAGTTCTTTTCTGTTGCCATTATACAACTTCTTGAAACATTAAACCACATTCCCTCCCCCCTCCCAACATACATCCATCACGTGTCAACCCCAAGCCAAGGTTGAGGTTTTTTTTTCCCCTTAAGAGGTCAAGAAAGTGGTTTGTTTACCGTCTGTGTATAAATCATGTTTGTCTCTGACACGCTGTGGGAAAAACGGCACCCTATTCCATTGGGGGGTCACCGCAGCAGAGATGATCTGACATTTGAAGTCTCGCAGTCACATAAAATTTGTTCTTTGGGAAGCGACATTTGTGATCCCGCTCCAATTTTTCCGCCCCCTGCACAGGAGAACAACAATATAAAATGGGCATCGCGGTGGGACTATATCTTGAAATCCATGCCTCACACCAACATTCAATGGTTCAGGTAAGACAGCAGCTCCCCCCCCCCCTCCAATGTTTATACAGCGCCAACATCTTGCCCCCCAACAATCTGGGTCCTCATTTGACTAACCTCGGAAGGATGGAAGGCTGAGTCATCCTTGAACTGGTCAGGATCGAATTGCTGGCAGTGGGCAGAATTAGCCTGCAGTACTGCGTTCTAACAGGAAGGAAGGAAGAGCAATAGCCCTTAGACAGTTTTTTTAAAACAAACTTTATTTTTTAATAAAGCTACATAGGCTGAGAGAGAGAAGATCATTTATACTGTCAGCAGAAAATATGATATAACTGCATTTTGTTGGTTATCAAAGTGAGCAATCTTGTGAATTAATCTTATCTAAACAATTCTATTTCCTACACTGGAAAAAAATTAACACAATCTACATTATTGCTTTATGATAGTGGGCCATAGATTTATTTTACTTTGTTCTACTCTTCTTTTCTCTTTTTTCCCCGAATGGTTAAAAAGCCCACCAACTTGGTTTTACATATATATTTTAATTTGACGTAGAACTAAAAGCTTTCTCCAGAACTACCTCAGCATTTTATCATATTCCTAACATGGAATGGAATTTTTGGGTACATCACATCATGCCCATAACTCTGAAATTAAAAAAAAATAAAAATCACTGGGCTAGTAACTTGGTTTATACAACAAAGATCAACAGAAGACAAGAAACGGTCCCAGCAAAGTTTCCCCACTCATGTAACCACTTGAAAGTCAGTCCTCACTTTTTCCAGCTCCTTCACCTTCACCTTGTCTGCTTCAGAAGTCCAATAAGTGTCATACAAGATCAGATATTTCAGGTTACAGTTTGGATCTTTCACTGCTTCACTGCTTTAGACTTTATTACCGCTTCACAGAGCTTCTACATCCCTCTCTAAGCGGTTCACAGGGTCAGCCTCTTGCCCCCAAGAATCTGGGTCCTTGTTTTACCCACCTCGGAAGGATGGAAGGCTGAGTCAACCTTGAGCCGGTGAGACTCGAACTGCCAAATTGCAGGCAGCCGGCAGTCAGCAGAAGTAGCCTGCAGTACTGCACTCTAACCACTGTGCCACTGCGGCTCTCTTACATGTTGCATCTTAGTAAGGGAACATGGACTTCTGAAATAAATGCCTAAAGAGTGGAGTGAGGAGGAGATCACGTTATGCAGGTAGTCCTCAACAGTTTCAAAAGTCACAATGGCCCTGAAAAAAATTGACCCTTTTTCACGGCCTTTGCAGCATCCCCGTGATCAAAATCCGGACACTTGGCATCTGCCTCATACTTACGACCGTTGCTGCGTTCCCCAAGGTCCTTGTGATCCCCTCTTGCAACCTTCTGACAAGTCAGTGGCAATCCCGATTCACTTAACAACATGTTACCAGCTCAACAAATGGGGTGATTCCCTTAGCAACTGTGGAAAGAAAGGCAAAACTCCCTCAACCAAGGTGTCACTTAACAACAGAAGTGTCGGGGTCGTAACTCGAGATCTGCCTGCGTTTATTTGAGGAATTCTAGTGAAAAACAACCTTTTTTTTTTTTTTAAAGGGGGGACATTCCATGTTTACTTCTGTGGAGCCTAAGCCCAGTTTTGTCCCCCTTGGGAACGCCTCTTGGGTGTTCAGTTTCACTCAAGAATGCGCCTTTTGAAGGAAACAGACTCGCCTTTATTGTGCTTTCTTTACGAGGCTTTCTGAGATGTGACGGTTGACCAGCATTCTTTAAAGAAAGAAAGAAAAAGCCGCATGACTTGTTTAGTAGCATCCTCCCTTTCGCTGTGGAAGACGAAATACAGTCAATCTTCTTCCTGCGCCAGATCCGTCATCAGACACTGGCGATTATGTTGGCAATCCTAGTTTTGTCAACAGACGCGGGGGAAAAAGCACGGCTGAGTTTTGTCCAAACCGGTCCCTCGGATTTTGAAGCCATGACGTTCTTCTTCTGCTTGGATCTCGTTTGCCTTCAGTTTTTCCTTGGAGGATTAAGTGAAGGATGCTGCATTTTTCTGGGTGTTGCATCCCAGGTCCGAAATATCCTAACTTTAGCTTTTTTAATGGTTTTGATGATCTCCCTTGGCTTTCCCAGGCCTCTTATCCCCTCCTCCTTTCTGATTTTGTCAACCCAGCTGATACATAACAGCCTCCTGTCAATCCACATTTCGAATGCTTCTGGTCTCCTCAAGTGGCTTTCTGTTGGAGACCCAACTCTCCACTCCGTAGAAAAGATATGGGGGAGAAAGAAAACGTGGAATCCTCTTGCTTCTTCGACTCTGCTTTGAAAGCAGATGCGTACAAAATCATTCAGGTTGGGCTGCAAATTCTTTTAAAAGCGTTTAAAATGCTGTCGACAGATGTGGGACAAAGATGAATTCCTCCCAAAAAAATAACAATAATATTTTGAGTTTCTTGTACTACCCAAAGAATTTCAGCCCAAAGGTGCAGATTCCACCCTGAAATTCCTGAGGCTGGTTGTTGTTGTGTTTCCCCCCCTCATAGTATTGTCCTCTCGGTTTTATACAGATTGTCCTTGAGTTAAGACTGCTGTTGGGATTACAGTTTCCCTTGCTAAGCAATGGTGTATTGTGAATCACCCCAAATTTTACAACCTTTTCTGCCGCCATGGTTAAGCGAATCTCACTGTCGTTAAGCGAATCTCACCATCATTAAAAGAATCCGGCTCCCCCCCTCCCGGTTGACTTTGTTAGAAATCGGCTGGGATGGGCGCCGCTGTTATCACATGACTGAGGGATGTTGCAACTGTCATAAACACAAGTCAGTTGCCAATCGCCGAAACTTTGATCCCGTAACCAGGGGGATGGTGAATCATCAGAAGTCACTTTTCTTAGTGTTGTTCGAACCGTTGTTAAGTGGATGGCCATAAATCGAGGACTCCTCGTACAATCTTTTTAGGACTGTGTAATGACCGAGGCTTGCCAAGAGCATGAAGCAGACTCCTGGTCCCGACAAAAAACCCTTTTATTAATTGGCTGTGAATTCTGCTCATTCGCATCCAGCAAAGTCTTTCAAGGGAGGATTTACAGTCACAGACCTTATCTGGCTTGGAGAGCTGCCAGGCCGATATTCTGCAGAACTTGGCAACGAGAGTCACAAGCCAATGAAGTGAACTAATTGTCTCCTGCAAACTCCACTCCCCTTTCGCTCCTCTTTTATTTCTTCTGGGAGGGGCCATTCATTGTCCACCTGTGGCCTTACTCCCAAGTCGACCCCTGTTCTTTAGCTGTTCCCTTCGTCTGGCCACTCTGCACATGCGCACACTGGGAACAGGCTCCAGATATTCGTCTGTCTCACTGATGTCTGACTCCGAAGGCAGCCGATAACTGGCATACGTCTCTGGCAACCTCTCTGCCTTCATCAGAGCCTTCCCCAGACTCCAGGACTGGCCCAGGTTCCTCCCCAACCTCCTCACTGTCCGAATCTGCCGCCCGCTGCATGGCTGCTGGCAGGCCACAACAGACTCCGGTCCCTCCTGAGCCATTTACTTCTTGCCATCTTTAAATGCTGCGCCAGGGCGTGGAACCGGTTTTGAAATCTTGTTTTCCCTCTTTAATCCACAGCATCATGAATTCCCTTGTGATCGTCCTTTTCTTATCCGGGATGGTGGCCATGATTCTCCTAAGGACCCTGCATAAAGATATCGCGAGATACAACAAGATTGATTCTTCGGTGAGTCATCCCGAGCCCTTGGAGCTCTCAAAATTTAAAAGAGAAATTATTTTTAATTTTCCACCCAAATAGCAATAGCAGTTAGACTTATATACCGCTTCATAGGGCTTTCAGCCCTCTCTAAGCGGTTTACAGAGTCAGCATATCGCCCCCACAGTCTGGGTCCTCATTTCACCCACCTCGGAAGGATGGAAGGCTGAGTCAACCTTGAGCTGGTGAGATTTGAACCGCCGAACTGCAGAACTGCAGTCAGCTGAAGTGGCCTGCAGTACTGCACTCTAACCACTGCGCCACCTCGGCTCTTCACGGGTGAAATTAACAGCTTCAGAACCTTGATGGATATTGGAAAGGGAGCAGCCTCCATTAATTGAAAGGTTGGCTTCTTTCTAATGAACCGAGAGAAGACAGAGTACCCGGCCCATCTACAATTGTTCTCACGCTCCTTCAGATACCTGGCTTGTCCTTTGACACTAAACCACGATTAAAACCGGCTGGCTGGGTTCACACTCAAACCAGCCCCCCACTGCGTAGTGGACGTAAAATCTGTATTTCCAGTCCTGACCCTTTGCTTGGTGAATCTCTCCTCTTTCTCCCCCCCCCCCAGGTGGTCCGCTTGTGAAAACAGTTCCCGCAGCTGATTTAGTGAAGAACTGTTAAAACTGAAACCCAATAGTCCGTATTTACTTAACTAATTAAAATGAAAGTCTAAAAAAAAAAAAAAAAAAAAAAAAGCCGGGTTTCCATCAATGGTCATTTGGAGGTAATGAGTAAGCTGGTAGAAACCCTGCTTCCTTAAATTGGAGAGTGCCTGGCTTCATATGAAAGAAATCAAAAGCTCTGCTGTAGTTAACAGTTTGATTTCTTTCCCCCCTCCTTAGTACAGCCACATTTCCAGTGCAGGCTAGAATGTAGCTTCCAATTGCTAGGAAAAACAGAAGCTTTTTTTTTTTTTTTGCTAATAGAATAGGAGAAAATAGAATAGAATAGATGTAGGATAGAATAGAATAGAATAGATGTAGGAGAGAATAGAATAGGAGAGAATAGAATACAATACAATAAAATAGAATACAATAGAACAATAACTTTACTGTCACTTTGAATGTACACTAATCGATATATATTAAAGTGAAATTTCGTTAAATACAGCTCTCAAAAGAGTCACCACCGCAATAAACCAGGCAGTTGAGCTGCATTGAAACGGGGGGTAGCAATAGCGCTTAGACTTATATACCGTTTCCTAATGCTTTACAGCGCACTCCGAGCAGTTTACAGTGTCAGCTTATTGCCTTCCAACCATCTGGGTCCTCATTTTAACGACCTCGGATGGTTGGAAGGCTGAGTCAGCTTTTGAGCCCGGTCAGGATCGAAGTCCTGGCAGTGGGCAGAGTTCCCGTGCAATGCTGCACTCTAAACATTGCGCCACCACAACTTAACCACTGGATGAGTTTTAAGAAGAGCTCGGACAGCCATTTGTCTATAATGGTATAGCGCCCCCTGCTTGAGCAGAGGGGTTGGGTTAGAAGACCTCCAAGGTCCCATCCAACTCTGTTACCCTGTTATCTGCAGACTGAGTAGGTGGGGCACTAGGAAAATGTAGGTTCTGGAGTCACCTCTTTCCCCTGTATCATTGATGTTCGTGTCCTCACTACATACCTGGCTATGAAAATGCTCTGGTGAAACATCCTATTTCTGCTAGGGAGAGAGAGAGAGAGGGAGGGAGGGAGGGAGGGAGGGAGAGAGAGAGAGAGAGGGAAAATAATTCGGAAGAATCGAACTGCAAGATGCTGGGGACAAAACCATTCGTAAAATAGAGGCAGGGTTACTCGGGAGATAGCTGCACAGGCTAAGTGGCATTTAGCATCTGGGCTTGAAATTGTGTTTTCCATTTAGTGAATAGAATTCCGTTGCTTTTAATGTGGGGGGAGAGCAGGAAAATACGGCCCACAAGTATATCGTCAGATCTGAAATGATTTGGATAATAAAAGACAAGGATAAATACATTAAATGCTGCTCTTGTGCATAGCTTATATTAACCACAATTGTTAGCCTTTGAGCTAGGTCTGTTAATGCTTGTTTCTCGTTCCGAACGTAAGCGAGCCTTAATAAATCTGTGTTTTCTGTGTGTCTCTCCCCCCCCCTTCCCTTCTCGGTTCGCCTTTGGGGAGTTGTAAAATCGGCATGTTAACGATGCCGATGAAATTAGACCCTTTTAGTAACGACACCCCCCCCTGCCCCCCGCGAAAGATAATCAGGCAGGCAGAGCAACTTCCACGTCTGGCGTGTGCTAATTCCCTGTTGCGTGGGGCTCCTCTAATCAAGATGTTATTACAGGAAGATGCGCAGGAGGAGTTCGGGTGGAAGCTGGTCCACGGAGACGTGTTCAGGCCGCCCCGGAAAGGCATGCTGCTCTCCGTCTTCCTCGGCCAAGGGACGCAGATTTTTATCATGACGTTCATTACTTTATGTAAGTGTCGCTTGAGGCGCTAAAATTGGGGGGGGGGTGGTGGAATGTTGCGATGCTGGCAAAAATATTTGACAAGGGTTTTGTAGAAGGGTGCCATCTGCATGTGGAACAGCCTAGCTTGATTAAACCATTTCTTTTCCCTTTTAATAACCCTGCAATTCCTTGCATCGGTGGGGGGAAAATCAGGGCGACTGAATGGAGCTGAGCATTTGCTGGCCGGATACCCTTCCTGACGCCTACATGCAGTTCACAGCAGATTTTTTTTTTCCCCTTTGCGCCCAGAGAGAGAAATATTTGCTGCTTTACCTAGGATCGAACTCACAACCTAGAGCCGTGATGGCGAACCTATGGCCCGCAGAGCCCTCTCTGTGGGCATGCATGCCATCACCAGCTGCTCTTTTGGTTTCCGGTGCGCATATGCGCGCCAACCAGCTGGTCTTTGCGGGTGCCAGAGCGCCGGAAAATGGCCTGAAAACAGCCTGAAAACCAGCCCCCAAACCAGCCAAAAAATAGGCATGCATGTGCCAGCCATCTGGTGTTTGGGTTTCCAATGCTCCAGCGCGCACACATGCAAGCACGCACACACACACACACACACATTCTAATTTGGTCACTCGGTGTCGAAAAGGTTTGCCATCACTGACCTGGAGGCAAGAGTTCCACCTCTAGGCCACCACATTGCTCTCTCAGATTAAATCAAATAATAATCAGAATCAAACAAGAACAAATAAATAAATCGAAAATCAGAAATACCGTATTTTTCGGAGTATAAGACGCACCAAGGTTTTGAAGAGGCGAATTAAAAAAAAAAGATTTTTGCACTTTGTAAACCTCCCCAAAACGGCCTGTTTTTCGCAAAAACAGGCCCATTTCCCCCCCATCCCCAAAGGCATGAATAGCTTTTAGGGGGCTTGCAGAGTGCTCCTGGAGGGGTGGGGTGGGCAAAAATGAGCAAAAACGCCCCTGTTTTTCATTTTTAAAAAGGACATAGATAGCCTTTAGGAAGCTGGACATTATAGAGTGCTCCTGGGGATTGGAGGGGAGGGATAATTGGGCAAATATCAGCCCATTTTTCGCTCATTTCTGCCCTCCCCAGCCCCCAGGAGTTCTTTGAAAGCCTCCATAAGGGTATCCACTGCCATTTTGGTGAAGGGGAAGGGGCTTCGGGAGACCAAAAATGCTGTATTCAGTGTATAAGACACACCCAGATTTTCAGCCTCTTTTTTGAGGGAAAAAGGTGCGTCTTATACTCTGGAAAATACGGTAGTTGCAAAGTTGGTTGCTGAATCTTGAGAAGGTTTTGGCAGCCTTACTCCAAAACTCGGGAATGAAACCCTCAGCTTCTTTGGGAAGGGTGGGGGAAGATTATTCTGAGTCGGTGTAGGAGAGGCAGGCCCTTAAGGCAGGAATGTCCAGCCTGGGCAACTTTTAAGACTTGTGGACTTCAACTCCCAGAATTCCCTACCCCAGGCTAGGATAGACCTCTTGAAACGCTGAAAAATGTTTTTTTTTTTTCCAATCGGTGCGGTTGACCCGAAGCCGGAAAGAGACCTGGGATCTCAGATCCTTGTTTCGTTCTGGAAGAAAAAGGGTGCCTGAATGACGTGGGATCTCACTTCTCCTGACACTTCCCTCTTTGTCTTCCTTCCAGTCCTCGCCTGCCTCGGTTTCCTCTCACCAGCCAACCGGGGGGCTTTGATGACCTGTGCTGTGGTGCTCTGGGTTTTGCTGGGGACCCCAGCGGGCTACGTATCGGCTCGAATGTACAAAAGTGAGTATCTTGTTGTGTTGTGACTCAGCAGAAGTTTGCTGTGAGTTGAGTCGGGATGCAGGAATAACAATGCAGCTGGGGCTCGTTAGTGTTGTTTTCTGGAGATAAAAGGACTGATGGTGTCATACCCTGGTTGCAGAAGTCAACGTTCATCGTTCTTCGGTCGTGGTTTGTGAGAGGCACTTGGATAAGTGATTTGCTTTCTTTCTGTAAACCTGGTGTTACTGAAATAGCTCTTTGTTTTTGCATTCTGCTGCGTAACCTTTTTGCCAGAGACATTATTTATGTTTATTTTGGGCTCGCAGGCTGCGTGAGCCAGGACTGATAAAGATATTTCCTTTTAAGTTTCTCTGACTGTCGTCTGTGAACGAGCGAAGAAGGGGGGGTCAGAACATTGTTGTGTGTTTTGGCCAGAGCTGCGTAAGAAGGAGAGAGCTGGGAGGGATGGAGTCACTCCACATTTTCCCTTGAACTTCCTTGGCTAAACCTGAGGGACATCTACCCGGCCCACCAGAGAGGGGAGGCGAGAAACATGGCTCCCATCCCCTAAGGAGGTACACTGGTTGGACCCAGAAGAAGGGCCTTCTCGGTGGTGGCTCCATCTCTCTGGAACATCATTCCCCCAGAGATTAGAACGGCCCCAGCCTAATATTCTTCCACAAGGAACTGAAGACCTGGTTCCGTCAAATTCAAATTCAAATTTAATGAATTTATATGCTGCCCAATCCCGAAGGACTCCGGGCGGCTTACAGAAACACATTTCTAAAAGGATAAAAATTAAAAAATAGAGAAAGAAGAGCAGATTAAAAAATCACTTCATACACTCAATCTGGGCGGGGCTGGACCTCCTTCATGAGGTCAACAGCCCCAGGCCTGTCGGAATAGCCAGGTTTTAGTAGCCTTTCGGAAGGCCAAGAGAGTGGGTCAGCGAGCCTGGGTAACCCAGGGCAGGATGGAGCCCGTTAAATGGCTCGTGTGATGTGCCATCATTGGGGTGGGGGTGTGTGATTTTATTATATTATATTGTATTAATTTATTTGATTCTTTTTTATTAGTTTTATGGTCTTACATATGAGGTTTTTATATTCCTATAAGCCGCCTTCAGTCGCCATGTGTGAATAGGCAGCAATATACATTTCCTAAGACAAATAGATAAAGTAAACAAACTTCTACAGCAGGGATGTCTGACCTTGGCAACTTTAAGACTTGTGGACTTCAACTCCCAGAATTCCCCGTGGTTGGCTGGGGGATTCTTGGAGTTGGAATCCATAAGTCTTAAAGCTGCCAAGGTCAGACATCACTGTTTTTACAGTTTGCGTCTCCGCTAATGATCATCTCGGGTCTAATGAGGACAGGGGCTGGAGCCACTCCACGAAGATCAGGGAAAAAAAATAAAGTCACCTTTGCAATCATTGTCTTCTCCTTTTTCAGGTTGCTTTACAAACCTGTGAGGCTTTTAAAAGCTGCTGGTGAGATGGCATAGAGAGATAAGGGGGCAGCAAGGTTTAAGGCGCCGGCCCTGTGGAACGAACTACCCGTAGAGATCTGGACCCTCACCACAATCCCGGCCTTCCGTAAAGCCACCAAGACCTGGCTGTTCCGGCAGGCCTGGGGCTGTTGATTAATATCCAGCCCCTCTTGGACAGAATGGATGTTGTGTTAATTTTAATATTGTATTTCTTATTTTAAAACTCTTAAAAATGGTTTTATCTTGCTTGTGAGCCGCCCAGAGTCCCAATGGGAGTGGGCGGCATACAAATTTCATTAAACTAAGCTAAATTTCATGAAACTAAAAACGGGCTGGCGTTAAGCGAATCAAAGTTGGTTTTAATTTTCCAGAGATGATAAATGAAGAATGATATATCCCAAAGGTGCTTTTTTCTCCCTCCAACCGGACTTCCTTTGTTTTTCTCTGAAGACGTTTCGCTTCTCACCCAAGAAGCCGCTTCCGCGCTGAGAGAAGGTGAAGAAGCTTTCTAAGAGAAGCCGAGGAAGCTTCTTGGATGAGAAGCGAAACTCCTTCAAAGAACAAAGAAAGAAAGTCAGTTGCCTCCAAAGAAAGCACCTTGGGGACAACCATGACCTGGATGAGGGAGAATCTCCAGAGATGCATGATGCAGAAATGCTAAATTGCCTTCTTCTTTTTTTTTTTCTTTCTTAGCCTTTAGGGGTGAAAAATGGAAGACCAATGTGTTGCTGACGGCTCTCTTCTGCCCTGGGTTAGTAACCACACACCCCTTTTTGATAAATAGAATATATTTTTCCTCTTTGCACACGCATTAATAATCAAAAGGGCTATAGGAACATGGTCAGCTTATGGTTCCCAAATTCAATTGATTTCACGTGGCTGTTGCAGCCACAGCAGGACTGAAGAGGGTAGGAAGGGGAAGAGTAGGAGTAGAGAGAGGAAAGAAGAGGGAAGAAGGAAGGGAAGGAGAGGAGGAAGGAAGTAGAGAAGGGAGGGAGGGAGAAAAGAAAGGGAAAATAAAGTGGTGTTGCAACAGGCGGAAGGGATGGTAAATAAAGCAACCCAAACTCTACATTATAACCTATTAAATGAAATAACAAATGTATAAGAATGACAAATGTAAAGAAGAATAACAATTATGTGAATGTATACTTAAAGGGGTATGTAAGAGAATAAAAAAATAAAAAATTCTTTGAAAAGAAAAGAAAAAAAATATTTAGCATGATGGGTCCCCAAATCAGAAGGGTGTCATGCAACTCGGAGAAAAGATTGTCTCTTTGCAACCAACAGAAGGTTATTTTTTGCGTAGCATCAACCCTCTTTGGTGGCCTGTGGATCTGTGTAGCTGGAGGAGTCCCAAAGCTGCTTTTTCCAAAAACTGGACTTACTTGGGGTTTTTCCCCCTTGAAAATGTTTCACTTCCCATCCAAGAAACTTCTTCAGTTCTTCTTCCGAAGCTTCTTCAGAAAAAAAACAAGAAAATCCAGTTGCTTTTTGGAAAAAGCATCTTCGGGACAATCATGTCTTGGATGATTGAGAATCTCCATAGAGTAGGGACGCGGGAGCTCCGTGGCTAAGATGCTGAGCTTGTCGATCAGAAAGGTCGGCAGTTTGGCGGTTCGAATCCCTAGCGCCGACTAATGGAGTGAGCTCCCGTTCCTTGTCCCAGCTTCTGCCAACCTAGCAGTTTTAAAAGCATGTAAAAATGCAAGTAAAAAAATATGAACCACCTTTGGTGGGAAGGTAACAGCGTTCCGTGCGCCTTTGGCGTTGAGTCATGCTGGCCACATGACCACGGAGACGTCTTTGGACAGCGCTGGCTCTTCGGCTTTGAAACAGAGATGAACACCGCCCTCTAGAGTCAGGAACGACTAGCACATGTGGGCGAGGGGAACTTTTACCTTTATAGGGTAAGGTTTGGTACTCACCATGGTGGATACCCAGACTGTTTTTCTTCTGAGAATTCTCTAGATCCTCAGAAGATGCTCCTGATCTGAACCCCAACATTTTGTGCTAACCCTGGCCCTCCTTGGATTGTCTTCTCCTCCTGCTCTCCCTCCCAGAATCGTCTTTGCCGACTTCTTCATTATGAACCTTATCCTCTGGGTGAAGGGATCTTCAGCTGCGATACCTTTCGGGACCCTGGTGGCCATCTTGGCCATGTGGTTCGGCATATCCGTCCCTCTCACCTTCATTGGTGCCTATTTTGGGTTCAAGGAGAAGGTAAGTGAGGAACAAGAGATGCTATTTTAGTCTTTCGGTCTTTTTTTCTGAATTTAGAACATTTGATTTGAGTCCAGAGAATTTGGGAGGAATGTTTCTGTGTGTGGTCATGGGCTGCTTAATGCAACCCTATTTTGGGGGTGAGGTGATATCTCAGCATCCATCTTCAACCTGGAGCTCTCTTGTTTTGGGGGGTCCTGAGCTGGGAAAAGGAGAAGAGAAATATAGCAATAGCAATAACATTTAGATTTATATACCGCTTCACAATGCTTTACAGCCCTCTCCAGGCGGTTTACAGAGTCAGCCAATAGCCCCACAAAATCTGGGTCCTTGTTTTATCCATCTTGGAATGATGGAAGGCTGATTCGATGAGAATTGAACTCCTGGCAGCGGGCAGAGTTAGCAACAGCACTTAGACTTATATGCCGCCTTCACAGTGCTTTCCAGCCCTCTCTAAGCGGTTTACAGAGTCAGCCTCTTGCCCCCCAACAATCGGGGTCCTCATTTTACCCACCCCGGAAGGATGGAAGGCTGAGGCAACCTTGAGCCGGTCAGGCTCGAACTGCCAAATTGCAGGCAGCAGAAGTAGCCTGCAGTACTGCACTCTAACCACTGCGCCACCACGGCTCTTACAATATTTCCATAGAGCAGTGAAAAAAACCCAGATCTCAAATTCCAGCCGATTATTCAGGGATTTTGCAAACGGCTCTTCCAAATTAGGGGCTTGGAATTCATGTGGTTTTTTGGGGGGTGGAGTGGGGATTTTCGGCCAGGCATGTTTTCCCTTTGTGTTAGGAATGGCTCTTTCCGTGCTAGGCGGAATATTTCATTTGCACTTCTTACGAACAAATCAGTATTTTTTTCACACCTTTTTTGGGGGGGCATTTTCTCACTGCTTTTCGGTTTTTCTCAGTTGTGTTTGTCTGCGTTAGGATGGGCAGCTCTAGACTTCCCCCCCCCCCCCCGTGGACCTCAACTCCCAGAATCCCATGCTGCCTCAGGGATCCTGGGAGTTGGGGTCCTCGTTTGCCCCTTGGCTTTCCCCTAACGTGGCACCGTTGAGATGGCTCAGACCTCCCTTTGCAACCCACACGGACAATGCGCACTTTAAGAATCTTCCCATCGCCAGGCGTGGTAGTTAACGTGAGCCCTGCTCTAATTGCCTGAATTGCTTTTGTTAGCCCATCGAGTACCCCGTCCGGACGAATCAGATTCCTCGCCAGATCCCCGAGCAATCCTTTTTCACCAAGCCTCTGCCGGGCATCATCATGGGTGGCATCCTGCCCTTCGGGTGCATCTTCATC
This sequence comes from Thamnophis elegans, assembly GCF_009769535.1. NCBI lineage: Eukaryota > Metazoa > Chordata > Lepidosauria > Squamata > Natricidae > Thamnophis > Thamnophis elegans. The sequence continues at coordinate 57,139,581 of NC_045552.1, forward strand.
CAGCTCTTTTTCATCCTGAACAGCATTTGGTGAGGTTCCCCCCCCCCCCCCCGTTCCCCGTTCCCCATTTTCCGTGCTCCAAATCTGCCCTTAAGAAGGAGAATCGCTGTGGTTCTGGGCTGACCCAAATGCCCTTTTTCTTTCTCCCCCTTTTTCTTCTCCCCATCTCAGGTCTCACCAAATGTACTACATGTTTGGCTTCTTGTTCTTAGTCTTCATCATTCTCCTGATTACCTGCTCGGAGGCCACCGTCCTGCTGTGTTACTTTCACCTGTGTGCTGAGGTAAGCAGGGGAATCGGTTTGAGACCCAGATGTGTTTATTGCTTATTTACTGTAATAAGTTGCATCCCGCCTTTTGTTATGTTGAAAATAACTCAAGGGGGCAAACATATCTAACACACCTTCCTCTTATTTCCCCCGCAACAACAAACCTGTGAGGTAGGTTGGGCTGAAAGAGAGAGAGAGGGAGGAAGAGAGAGGGAGGGAGAGAGAGAGAGACTGGTCCAAAGTCACTAAAGTGGGAGTGATTGGCCTAATGCCACCCAGCTGGCTTTCATGCCTAAGATGAGACTAGAACTCACCATCTCCTGGTGATTGGCCCAAAGTCAGCCAGCTGGCTTTCATGCCTAAAATCAGACTAGAACTCACTGTCGCCTGGTGATTGGCCCAATGTCACACAGCTGACTTTCATGCCTAAAGTGGGACTAGAACTCACTGTCTCCTAGTGATTGGCTCAAAGTCCCCCAGCGAATTTTCATGCCTAAGGTGGGACTAGAACTCACCATCTCCTGGTGATTGGCTTAAAGTCACCCAGCTGGCTTTCATGCCTAAAATGAGACTAGAACTCACTGTCTCCTAGTGATTGGCTCAATGTCACCCAGCTGACTTTCATGCCTAAAGTGGAACTAGAACTCACTGTCTCCTGGTGATTGGCTCAAAGTCCCCCAGCTGACTTTCATGCCTAAGGTGAGACTAGAACTCACTGTCTCCTGGTGATTGGCCCAATGTCACCCAGCTGACTTTCATGCCTAAGATGAGACTAGAACTCACTGTCTCCTAGTGATTGGCCCAAAGTCCCCCAGCTGACTTTCATGCCTAAAGTGAGACTAGAACTCACCGTCTCCTGGTGATTGGCCCAGTGTCACGCAGCCGGTTTTCATGGGTAAGGCAGGAGTGGAACTCCCGGCCTCTGCTTTCTAGCCCAGTGCCTTAACCACTAACTGGCTCTCTGGATTGTTAGAGCAGACCAGTAGTAACTGGTAATACTGGTGGCTTCTGGCTTCTCCTGCACGGAGCTGTGTCAGAGGGATTCCTGGGTGTCTGGGCTGCGTGTGGGTGAGGCGCCGTTGCCTGGAAAGAGACGCTGGTGACACATTGTCTGCAACTCCAGGAGTCCCTTCCCCATAATAAGCATCTGGGGATCTGCAACTGTTTTAAGAGTGGCAATAAAGGAAAATACTTACACATGGTGGCAAAAGGCCAAGGGAAGGAAAAAACGGAATGTTTTTCTATTCGCTCTTGCCAGCCCCAGAGCCCGCGACCGTTCCCAGTGCCCAGCTGGCCTTCTCGGCGTCCCGTCATTAAAAAAAAATGCATCTGCCAGCCAGATGGAGCATAAAAAGCAGGGCTGCTCCCCCAAAGTGCATTTCCTAGAATGTTTTTTGGGGGAGTTTTATGCCCAGCTAAATAAACAACCCTATTAAAACGTGGAGCCGACATGCCAGTCCTAACTACGGAGAGTTAAAGGAATTAAAAAAGCGCGGCGCACGATTGCGTTTTTCTCCCTTTTTTTGCAGGGGAAGAAAAAAGAAAGAGAGAAAGAACGTAAAGATTTGGGGAATGTGCCAGGATTAACCTGGAAATCAGGAAATCTCTCGATCAGAGTTTGGGTCAATTATATCCCCATAGTGCAAAATTCACTCCAGAGACACACGGAGGCCTGTCAGAGAGGCAGCAGAAGACGGCTAGGTTTTCTGGGGACAAATTTTTACAAACGTTCCCCAGATGTAACCAGATGTTGGTGCAAGAAACTCTTAAAATAATTAGCTTCCTTTTCTTATTTTGAGTCAAGCCCCAGTTGGTGGACTTTGGAGTTCTAATTCAAAACAACCATCTCCTTTCTGGCTCTTAACATCGGGGAATTTTCCCCCCTGCCTCGTACGTACCGTATTTTTTGGAGTATAAGATGCACCGGAGTAAAAGACGCACCAAGATTTTGAAGAGGCAAATTCAAAAAAAAAAAAGTTTTTGCACTCTGCAGACCTCCCAAAAACGGGCCTGTTTTTTGTCAAAAAAAAAGTGCATGCCTAGTCTTTAGGAGGCTTGTAAAGTGCTCCTGGAGGGGGGGGGCAAAAATGAGCAAAAAACAGCCATTTCTTGCTCATTTTTGCTCTTCCCCGCCCCCAGGAGCACTCAACAAGCCTCTTAAAGCCTACCCACGGCCATTTTTGCAAAGGGGGCGGGATTTCGGGAGGCCAAAAATGCTGTATTCAGTGTATAAGACACACCCAGATTTCCACCCTCCTCTTTGAGGGGAAAAGGTGCGTCTTATACTCCGAAAAATACAGTATTTGCTCTTTGTCCTTCAGCTTCTCTGTTTGTGTTCCTAGGATTATCACTGGTGGTGGAGATCCTTCCTGACCAGCAGCTTCACCGCCGTTTATCTCTTCATCTACGCCATCCATTATTTCTTCTCCAAACTCCAGATTACTGGCATTGCTAGCACCATCCTGTACTTCGGGTATACTATGATCATGGTCTTGATTTTCTTCCTGTTCACAGGTGAGTTCATTCCGACGTTACCCAAGCCACTCCTGTCGGGGGGGGGGGGAATAACCCCAACAATAATAATAAGACAAGAGTTTGCTCTTCCACCGAGATTTGTTATGTCTTTCTTTCTTTCTTTCTTTCTTTCTTTCTTTCTTTCTTTCTTTCTTTCTTTCTCTTTCTTTCTTTCTTTCTTTCTTTCATCCCTATCTATCTACCATGTCTGTCTATCTACATCTCGCTCTTTCTATCATCCTTATCTACCCTGTCTGATCTATCTATTTCTTTCTTTCCTTCTTTCATCCCTATCTATTATGTCTGTCTATCTACATCTCTCTATCTACATTTCTTTCTTTCCTTCCTTCCTTCCTTCCTTCCTTCCTTCCTTCCTTCCTTCCTTCCTTCCTTTCTTCCTTCCCAAGGAAACAAAAACCCCTTTCAACCCAGTCGATAAATTTCTTTAAAATCCAGTATATCAGATGTGCCGATGGCTTCCCAGACCGGCTGTAATTAGAGAAGCAGCTTCTGTAAATATATTCCTTAGAAATGAGGATTTTCTCTTTGTCGAGACCAGTCCCTTGATGCCACTGCTATTTGCATCACCAGGATAACGTGTGAGATCGTTGTGTAAATGCCTTGGGGCACACCTTCCCCTGATTAATGCTCTATTGAATAATCACTTTCTCCAGAATGCGGAGGGGGGGGGGAAATTAGGTGCTTAACCAAGCTGTGGTTTTCTTCTCGTCCTTAAATGGGGGAACATCTGGAGAAGCTAGTAATTCATCCACGCTACAGGTGTTCCTCACTTTATGGCCACAGTTTGAAGTCCACACCTCTGGAAAAGTGGCCAAGTTTGATCCAGCTGTCCTTCGTACAGATGGGCTGGCAACCAAAGTGGAGCCCAGCGAGACATTCGTTAAGCGAGTTTTGCCCTGTTTTACGTCCTTTCTTGCCATGGCGGTTGTTCAGTTAGCCACACGGTTGTTAAGTGAAACCTGGCTTTCCCCCCTTGCCTTTGCTTGTCAGAAAGTCCCAAAAGAACTGCAACCGTCATAAGTGCATGCCAGTTCCCAAGCCTCTGAATCTTGATCACATGACCATGGGTCGTGCTGCAACCGCCATAAAAAAGCGGTCATTGTGACTTCAAACGGTCGCTAAGTGAACCGTTAAAAGCCTGTATTTGCGTTATCTTGTGCATTCAGGCTAAGAACAAAACTTTCTCTTAGTCAAGAGATGGCGCAGTGGAGCCGAGGTGGCGCAGTGGTTAGGGTGCAGTACTGCAGGCCACTTCAGCTGACTGTTATCTGCAGTTCAGCGGTTCTAATCTCACCGGCTCAAAGGTTGACTCAGCCTTCCATCCTTCCGAGGTGGGTGAAATGAGGACCCAGACTGTGGGGGGCGATATGCTGACTCTGTATACCGCTTAGAGAGGGCTGAAAGCCCTATGAAGCGGTATATAAGTCTAACTGCTATTGCTATTGCTAAGTATTCACTTCCGGGGAGATAAAAAGAAACCCAGATTCAATTTACTTGTCTCTGTTCTCCGCACTGGCTGGGACCCATTCAAGGTTTAACCCTCTTCATGTCTTTAAAAAAAAAGATTTATTCGTGTTTTGCAGGAACAATCGGTTTCTTCGCTTGCTTCTGGTTCGTCAGTAAGATTTACAGCGTTGTGAAAGTAGACTGAAGGAACCCGGGGTCTTCCATTTGAACGCGCGTCTCGAGTTGCCGGAGACCCGAGGCGTTAAACCGTGTACAAAAGTCACAAAAAGCAATTTCATCTTCAAACAGTTCAGATAATACCCAGAGCTTCTATCTTGGCACCAAAAAGGCAGGTTTTAAATGGATTGGACGTAAGTAGCGAGGATCCTTCTGAAAAACCTGACTTGCTTTTCCCCCCTCCAAAAAAAAACACACCACCATTTCATCCAGAGATTTTTTTCCCCCCTTTTGGTTGGTTGGTTGCAACACCCGATTTAATAACAAAAGCCAAACGCATTATGTTCGACCGACACTCGTCTCTCCCGGTGGAGAATTCTCGTAAATCTTTTGTTTTCTACATGGTTAACTGATTATTCTGTCATGGAAGAGGGCTGTCCGGTTTACAGAAACAACAACAACAAAAAGTGACTTTTAAAATCAATGTTGGATCTCTTTTCGCCGTTGGTTGTCACCTGATTCAAGAGGACATCCGTTTAATGTCTCGTGCAGATTTCTGAGGGGTGGGAGGAAAAAACCCCCAACATTTTCCTCTTGTTTTAAATAAAACGACCCGATTCCAGCACCCTTGGCGTGTTTCTCTTTCATCCATTGGTGATTGATAGCATCAAATTCAAGACACGGGGAAGGCCTTGAATTTGGCTATTCTCGTCCGCTATTGGCTGTGCTGTTTAACACAGCTTTTTGGATTTTTTCCCCCCGTTCACGGAAGGCACATAGTTTATTTTATTTTATTTCTCAACAGGCACAAGGAAACAAATATGAAAAACACATGAAAAAATGGCACAAATAAATGGATATAAATAAGCGAAACGTAGCCATGAACACATTATTAGAGCCGAGGTGACTCAGTGGTTAGGGTGCAGCACTGCAGGCTACTTCAGCTGACTGCAGTTCGGCTGTTCAAATCTCACCGGCTCAAAGGTTGACTCAGCCTTCCATCCTTCCAAGGTGGGTAAAATGAGGACCCGGATTGTTGTTGGGGGCAATATGCTGACTCTGTAAACCGCTTAGAGAGGGCTGAAAGCCCTATGAAGCGGTATATAAGTCTAACTGCTACTGCTATTGCTATAAAAAGAGTGCATATCAATGGGGACCAGTAGGACAGGGATGGTAGGCACGCTGGTGCGCTTATGCACGCCCCCTTAGGGACCGCATAAAGTCCACGGTAGACAGCTTTAAGGTCAAAGGCATGGAGGTTGGAGGAACTAACAAAATTCTAAATGAGGTCTTTAACAGAGTGTGGCTCACCTTTTAGATCGTTTCCACCCAGCATTTGTTAGCAGAGATTTGGAGTTGCCAATTGTTTGACCATACAGATGCGTAATCTAGGTCGTTCTGTAGAATCGTGGAATTGCCTGGGGTGTTAAATAGATTTGCATCGTCGGCAAAGAGGACGCGGCTGCTTATAATACGATCACCAAGGTCGTTTATGTAAAGTAGAAAGACTGTTGCTGAGTAGTACCGTAGTCCTCGGCTTACAACCAAAACTCAGCCTGGAATTATAGCCGTAAATCATTGCAGTCCCAAGTTGAGACATCGTGACCCGTATTCGGTGGTGGGACTTGAATAACTTAACAACCGGTTCTCTGGCTGGATAGGCGTAGTCGGTTGGTTATATGACTGGGTGGGTGATATCACTCATTGCACCCAGCCCCGCCACTACTGGCTCGCCCTGCCCCTGTCGGTTTTTTGGCCCGTTTTCCAGGCCATTTTGGGGGCCAAAACGGCCAAAAAATAGCCCGGAAAACAAAGGGGGGGGGCAGCCAGTGGTGGGATTTGTCGGTTCGCTGAACTGTGCAGAATCTTAACTGCCTGTTTGCCTGAACCAGTGCGAACCAGGCGCAGCCCACCATATTGCATTTGAGTTTTGCACGTGCTTCCTTGCCTCCAGGTGAAAGAGGGACTTTTAATTCACAAATAAAAGCGAATCTACACATCCCAGGATAATAATGTTGCATGATCCAATCTGGGTCGGTCCCCGAGACTGGAGGTTTTGGCCTCGTGCCGGATCCCATTCCGGGAGATTTTCACACTAGACGGTTTTAGTTCTTTAAATAGTTCTAAATAATAACTGTTTCAGCACAAATTTTGGTCCCAACACATGGTGAATGTTGGACCGCAGATGGTCAGCCTTGAGTGAGGGAGTTTTGTTGCTATTTATACTTGGCAAACTTGTGTTTCTTATGTTTAGCTGTTTTTGAGTGGATGGGCAGATAGTACAAGCTGTGAGCAGAATTGTATATTGAATATAGTGATGCCCCATTAGGGTCTCCGGACATTCTCTTTTAACCCGAGCCCTTATTTTTACTATTTTATTAAAATTCTGTTGAAAATCACCTCTTTTTGAACTCATCATAATGTTAGAACAAAACCCATGCTAAAATTTTCATGCGTTCTCAGATTGTTATTATTTTTTCAGCAAATAAGACGAGAAATTACTGCTCAGTTGAAGTGAGAATATGATCTTAACAATAGATAATATTCTGGGTAAGTGTAAGGATGGTATATTTGGAAAAGAAAGTCTCAAGTCCTTCCTCCACATTGCCAAGTACATTCCTGTGGCAGCCCCTCCAATATCGGAGCACAGCTATCATGCGCCCCCCCCCCCCCAGTCCTTCATTTCATTAAACGAGACATACCGAATGTCAGCGTTCCAAGTATCATGTAGAGTTAAATCAGAGTCCAAGGCAAAACGATCCTTTAAAGTCCCAATTTAATAAAGCAGACATCTTAGCACATCTGTGTGAATCCCAATTCTGGAAATGACATCAGAATTCCACCCAGTTAAAAGTTCATGATCTTGTCCCCACACCCACAATCCATCACATGGTCCAATCTTCTTCTTCCACGCTGGCATCCACACCCAGCTGCTTCCGGTCAGGTGTCAAAGTGCGGAGACAAAAGATGACCTTGGCTTCTAGAAAAGAATGAAAACAATACATTCCACAATCCTACTCCTGTCTATTCCCTCCTCCCATCAACTATACTAATGAAACAGCATAATGAGGCCAAAATTCTAAAAGGAATATAATTGCAGGCCTGACACCGAATTCCTGCAAACATTTTTTGTATGTTTTAGCTTCCTTTAATCATCTTTGTGGCTTTTCTCTTTTAAAACTTGTGGAATTCCTAACATTGCCAAGCCGGCTGGGAAATTCTGGGAGTCGAAACCCACAGGTCTTTAAAAAGTTGCCAAGGCTGGGCAGCCCTGCCTTAAGACGATGTGGGGGCTACAATCCATAAATTACCAGCTTTAGCTTTGATAGTGTCATTTTCTACAACTTTTAAGGTGATTTAAAAAAAAAAGAAAATGCCATTTTAGTCAGCCCTTGGACTGCATTTATGAGTTTATCTGCTCATTATTTGCTGTTCTCGAGAGGTTAAAAAAAAATAAGTAGGGATACCATTTCTGCACCATATAGCACAAGGCATTTTAACAATGGCTCCACGGGCTCTCAATATATCAGGAGGCCTGTCGACAGGCAACACAAGAGGGAAAAGTAAAACAAAACACAAAAATATGGCCAGCGCGCACAACGGATTAATCTTGCGGTTTTACGGCAAGAAAAGAGCCACCTGAGGGCCTCTCGGCCCTTCCCCGAGGCTTATAAATCTTGGAAGTTTGCAATGTGGCGAGCCAGAACGTCTTAAGTGTTTTTCCTCCGGTTACAAACAGATAGTAAATTATGTTGTTACTACAGAGTTCTGGCACCAGCTGCTCAGAAAAACGGCCTCCGTCATGTTTCACAACTTCAGAAAGCCTTCCCACTGTCACCTGAGATGGTCAGGAAGGAATGTGGCTGCTCCTTAACATGGCCAAAACTAGCCAAAACTTCGGTTCCTATTAATATACAAGTAAACGTTTCCTTTATTTTTTTTAAGCTTAAAAAACAATTGTCGGATTTTACCCGTAGGTGGATATCAATGAATTGAATATCAATTTCAACCTTACAACTGTTTATTTAGTAACTTTTTGAAGTTAACAAGAGCACTGAAAAAAAGGTGACTTTGGATTGTTTTCACACATGCGACGACCACCTGGTCCTGTGGTCAAAATCTGGAGGCGTGGCAACCGGTTTCGTATTAATGACGGTTGCAGTATCCCATGGTCGCGCACGGCCACTTTCTTGAAAGCAAAGTCGCTGAGGAAGACAGATTCGCTTAACAACCGGGTTACGAACTGAATTGCAGCGATTCACGGAACAGCGGTGGCGAGAACAGATCGTAAACTTCACTGAACGAGTGTCTTGCTTAGCAACGGAGATTTTGGGATCAGCTGCACTTGTAGGTGTGAATCTCCCTGTATTCGGTTTCCAACGGCCCACAGTTCTAGATGTGGAAGCGAGGAGTCTTGTTTGATCAGAAAATCTGCCATTCCAACGGCTATTATTCTGATATTCTGGCCAGATTGGATTACTCTGGCCCAAAATTTGCAGTGTTATTGGTGCAAATGTGTAACTCTACCCAATTAGTCAACACAATTTGCACAGCGAGCACAATTTGGGATTGTTTTTCAAGCACTCTCCAGTATGTCTCCCATCGTTCATCCGAACAAGCCTGCAGGATTTGTATTCAAGGATCAAACCTTCGGGTAATGTAAATGCCCAGATCCAGAAATAATTTATTCAACAACAATGATGCCGTCTTTCAGGTGTTGCCAAAAACCTTGGCGCTTGTTGTGGCTTGCCGGCGACCAGTGGAACTGGCAGCAGAGTTGGACATTGAGGAGGCTGGGGAGGAACATGGGCCAGTCCTGGGGGCTGAGGAAAGCCCAGACGAGGGCTCTGTGTCGAGACAGAGAGGGAGCTAGACAGCAGTGAGGCAGAAGAACAGCTGGAGCCTGTTCCCAGTGTGCGCATGCGCAGAGCTGCCAGAAGACAAGAACAACTAAGAAAGCAGGGCCGACTTCGGAGTAAAGCCACAGGTGGAAGGTGATTGGCCCCACCCATAGGAATTAAAAGAGGAGCAAAAGGGGAGGGGGCTTTTGCAGGAAACAATTAGTTCATTCGGTCGCTAGATTCATTCCAGGAGTGTGAAGATCTGTCCGTGAATCTCAGAGACTCTGTGCCAAATCTTTCCTTGCACAGCTCCTCATTTGGAAAATATTGACATGGCAGCTTTCCAGGATAGATAAGGTCTGTGGTCATAAATATTCCTTTGAAGGACTGTTTGCCAGGCCTTGGGGAATGTGAATGAATGGAACAACTAAGAAAAGATTGACTTAGGAGAAAAGCCACACCTTGGAGGGGATTGGCCCCTCCCCGAGGAAACAAAAGAGGAGCGAATGGGGAGGGGGCTTTTGCAGGAAACAATTTGTTCCTTGGGTCATTTCAAGAGTGGAAAGTTCTGTTTGTGACTATAAGAGACTCTGTGCCAAGTTTTGCCTTGCCCTGCGTTTGGAAACTAGTTACCCAAGTGAGATAAGGTTCGTATGGATAAACATTCCTTTGAAAGAATGTTTGCCAAGCCTTGCTGACTGTGAATGAAAGGAATTCACAGTCGTGTGTAAATAAAAGGGGTTGTGCTTGGACCAAGACTCTGCTTCTTGCTTTTTAAGGAAGATTGGGTCAGAACAGCGCTGCTCAATGTTTTCCAATTCCTGCCACCTCTTTTTGGAAAGGAAAATTTGGAGATGTAACAACATCATTCCCAGGGGCAGAAAACAAACCTCCACTTTATCCCCACTGCCTTTTCCCCTCCCAAATCCTCTCTTTTTCAACGGGAACTAATAAAATGTCTTAATTCTGATGAAGACTTAAGACCCAATATAAAGGGAAAAGGGAAAAACCAAGGGCAGAATTCGGCTTCATGTTTTCACCTGCAAGCAGCTGGATTTGCAATACTTTTGTGCGGTAGACCTGCTGTGTTTTCAGCAAGGCGAGAAAGAAAGAAAAAAAAGAAAGGAAGGAAGGAAGAAAGAAAGAGAGCGTGATTACAGCGTTGGGGGTCAAGGTGAAATGGGATTGTGGAGGGGAAAAAAAGCTTTCATTGAAATGCAAATATTGTCGTAATAGCAAAGGGAATCCACAAATTACAGGCGTTTTTTTTTTTCATTTGAAAATAAGTGTTCCATTCAGCTTTTTTTTTTAAAAAAAAAAAATCCTTTTCCGCCAATCGGAGAGAATTATTTATAGAGTGGCATAAAAGGCAGGAATAAAGCATTTTTAAAAAATGGAGAGTATAAAACTTCTCTTGCAAAGCAAGCAAGATTTACATTGCTGGGTTTCACATCCATGGGGATTCTCAGCCATCCAGGTCATGGCTGTCTCGAAGGTGCTTTAAAAAACATTTTTTTAAAGGCAGCTGGACTTTCTGGATGCTTTTTTCCCCCTCTTTCCCTTGAAGATGTTTCACTTCTCATCCGAGAAGCTTCATTTGTTCATTTGCAGCTGAACGGAAGAACCGAGGAAGCTCCACTTCTTCAGAACTGAAGAAGCTTTTTGGATGAGAAGTGAAACATCTTCCAGGAAAGACACCTTTGGGATCGCTCCGTTGAGTTCCATTTCTCACTATAATGTTTCCCTAATAGAGCTGATGCCATCGCAATCCTTTGCGAGTTCAAATCTTGGCTTCTCCTGGGAACAACAAACTCTCAAAACTAATTTTTTGCATTTTTGGGGGTTGGGTAGGTGAAATGGGAGTCTTGAGGCTGGTATCCGTGAAGTTCTCTGTCAAAAAGGGTTGCAAGATGAGGAAAGCTCTTTTAAGTCTTGCAGCTGGAAACAGGGTCCTTTCTGGAAATGATTCATTCATTCATTTTATTATATTTATATGCCGCCCTTTTCCCCTGAAGGTGACTCAGAATGATTAGAATAGAATAGAATAGAATACTGAAGGGAAGGGAAATAAGAATGAAAGGAATAGAATAGAATTCTTTATTGGCCAAGTATGATTGGACACACAAGGAATTTCTCTTTGGTACAGATGCTCTCAGTGTACATAAAGAAAAAAATAAAATAGAATACATCCATCAAGAATCGTAAAATAACAACACTTGGTGATAGTCATAGGTTACTAATAAGCAATCAAATCATAATAGGAAAAGAAACTATAAATTGTAAAGATACAAGCAGATGGTTATACTCATAAGTGGGAAGAGATAAGTACTAGGAAGGATGAGAAGAATAACAGTAACACAGTCTTAGTAAATTATTGAGTGTCGTGGGAAGGAGCCGAGGTGGCGCAGTGGTTAAATGCAACACTACAGGCTACTTCAGCTGACTGCAGTTCTGCAGTTCGGCTGTTCAAATCTCACCGGCTCAGGGTTGACTCAGCCTTCCATCCTTCCGAGGTGGGTAAAATGAGGACCCGGATTGTTGTTGGGGGCAATATGCTGACTCTGTAAACCGCTTAGAGAGGGCTGAAAGCCCTATGAAGTGGTATATAAGTCTAACTGCTATTGCTATTGCTATAGTTGTTTAGCGGAGTGATGGCATTTGGGGGGAAAAACTCTCCTTGTGTCTAGTTGTTCTGGTGTGCAGTGCTCTATCTATACCATTGTTTTGAGGGTAGGAGTTGAAACAATTTATGTCCAGGATGCGAGGGGTCTGTAGATATTTTCCCAGCCCTCTTTTTGACTCGTGCAGTGTGCAGGTCCTCGATGGAAGGGAGGTTGGTAGCCATTGTTTTTCTGCAGTTCTGACTCTCCTCTGAAGTCCGTGTCTGTCTTGTTGGGTTGCAGAGCCGAACCAGACAGTTATGGAGGTGCAGAGGACAAGACTCCCATCATTCCTCTGTAGATCTGAATCAGCAGCTCTTTGAACATGATGCTTTCTGAAAATTAATGACTGGCAGAGGGCAGGGCGATCCCATAAGAAGATTACTCAGCCTTTGCTGGCTAATCATAGTGATCTAAATCTCACTGCAAGAAGGCCACTAGTATAACAAGACTCCTTCCATACATGCCTCTGGGTTCAGGTCAGGTTACGACGCCTTTTATAGAGGGCAACTGGAGGAAAAAAAAAACAGGTTAGATAAGATTTGATTCTGCTTGGAAAAAGACATTATGCAGAAAAGCATCAGATTTTGGGGGGCCTGAAGGCTACGACACAAAGAAACGGTTACAGGAATTGGGTAGGTCTAGTGAAAAGAATTAGGGGTGACATGATGGCAGCGTTCCAGCATTTGAGGGGCTGCCCCGAAGAAGAGGGAGTCAAGCTGTTTCCCGAAGCACCTGAAGACAGAAGAAGAAGCAATGGATGAAAACCAATGAAGGAGAGAAGCAACCTAGAATTCAGGAGAAATTTCCTGACAGTGGGACCTATTAATCGGTAGAACAACTTGATTTCAGAAGTTGCAAATAGTCCAACACTGAAGGTTTTCAAGGAGAGAAAATTTAGCAATAGCAATAGCAGTTAGACTTATATACCACTTCATAGGGCTTTCAGCCCTCTCTAAGTGGTTTACAGAGTCAGCATATCGCCCCCACAGTCTGGGTCCTCATTTCACCCACCTCGGAAGGATGGAAGGCTGAGTCAACCTTGAGCCAGTGAGATTTGAACCGCCGAACTGCAGATAGCAGTCAGCTGGCCTGCAGTACTGCACCCTAACCACTGCGCCACCTCGGCTCCTGCTTGAATAGGGGGTTGGACTAGGAGACCTCCAAGGTTCCTCCCAACTCTGTTTTTCCAGTGTTCTGACCCATGCTAGCTCTGCCACATAAGGAATTTGTGGTTGGTTGGCTGTGAGATGTGAAAAGACAGCCAGCGCACTCAAAAATGAGAACGGAAGGGCTCCCTCGGCCACAGTTCGTTGGGATATTCACCCATGCTTGCTGGCGAATTCTGGGAGTTGAAGTCTACCTATCTTAAAAGTTGCCACGGTTGGATAACATTGGTCTACAATAAAATTTTGCAACTGTTGATCTGCAGAAAACTGAAATAGACAATTGGTCCAAATCTTCCTCCATTAACGCCTGCCTGCTTGCGTGCCAGCCTCTCACTCAGGGCATCTCTACCTGTTGGATTTCAGGGCCCTGTAGAAATCTAAGGGTGGTGGGCTTGCTTAAACCAACAGCTGTAAGTAATTTATTTCTTTATCTTCCGTGTAGGACAGGAGTTCTAAACTGGCCACCCTTGTGAAAATGACAGATGTCTTCGAAAGTCTCCTGGCACAATATATAAAAATCTTGAAGGATTTGGTGGGTTTTTTTCTTTTCCTTTCCAGCAGGGGGCGCTCCTTGTGTTTTAAAAACAGAAATTATCTTGAAGGAGAAATAACATTATTCCACTGCAGCAACAAAGATTTTGAAATCTTACAATTTCTGGTGTCAAAATGTCGAAAACCGGAGAAGTTTCAGAGCTTTTTTTGGGGGGGGGGAGTCCAGAAAGAAAAGACTTCAGTGTAATCCTTCTGCACACTTCTGGGAATTTCTTTGGAGTAAAGGATGCCCATTTTAAATATCTAAAGAATCTAGAACAGAGGTCTTCAAACTTGGCAACTTTAAGACTTGTGGACTTCAACTCCCAGAATTCTCCAGCCAGCTATGCTGGGAGAAAGCTTAATCGGGCACCCTCACTCCCCAGCCAGCTATGCTTGGGAGAATTCTGGGAGTAGAAATCCACAAGTCTTAAAGTTGCCAAGTTTGGGGACCCTCTAGAAGGTATTGTCCCCAATTGAATCTGTGGTGAGAATTGGATTCCTGCGTGATGCAGCCTTGTCACGATGACGTATTCCGTGTCGCTTAAAAAGCCAAATTCCTCACCACTGCTTTGAGGCTATCGGCGCATGGATCCAGCTTCCATAAACATGTTCAAATAAAATGCATCTTTTGGGAGAACTTCAGCAGGCACAATTTTTTTTAAAAAAAATGAGCCAAACCAACTTTGCACATCTCTTTAGATATTTCATTGACTCAGGAAGAAAGAAAGGGTTGGCCTGCAAAAGAAATCGATGGCCTCTTGTAGCTCATATTTTTAGAAGTCGCTGCTCCATAAATGCGTCATGTAACTCGACCACGCCTGGCTCAGAATCGTGCACAAATTCATCCGGAGATGTGTTGTTGTGTGGTTGTTCTTTTACGCCTCGTTTAATGAAAGCTACAATCCACGTTTCTCCCAACGAAAGCAGTTGGTTCAAGTGGGTAGGTTTGCAAACAGCAGAGCTGCTGTTTCTATCATTTAATCAGTGCCAAGGCAAGAGATTCCTCAAAGTTCCAATTTATTTTTTTAAAAAAGCCATGTTGGCACATCTGCGGAAAAACCTCCAGGTTTTCCCACCCAGTTGAAAGTTCAAAATCCAGCCCTAACAGCCACAAGTTCATCACACGGTCCAATTTCCCACTGCCACGAAGACAGATTCCTCCCATCCAGATCCGGCCAGGTGCAGAGGCAAAGATGACCTTGGCTTTCTAGGAAGAAGGTTGTTATGCCTACATATCACCCAACTCCATATAATCCCCCCCCCCCCACTGCCATTTTCCCACAGTAGAAAGAGTGGTGGGTCTGAAGTCCAAAAAGAAACGATGGTTTGCAGGCATGACAGATCTTGGATGACAAGTGAAATGTTTTCAAGGGAAAAAACCCCCAGAAAATCCAGTTGCCTTTTTTTGGGGGGGGGGGCAACTTTTCCTTAACATTTCCCTGTTTTTTTTTTTTACTTCCCCCAAGTTTGAGCTTGACCCTTCATCCTCTTCCTGGTCTCCTTTGACCTGTCCTGGTTGACGCAAGTCTTCTTGAAATGGGGTCTCCAGAACTCGGTGCTGTCTCTGAAGGAGGTGGCCAACTCTAGATAGAGTAGAGGGTCACCCTCACGGCTAATTCCGACTTGCTCCCTTTCAAAAAAGTCTTTTCAGGCTTCAGAAACGGCCGCCGTCTGCTCTCTCTCTCTCTCTCTGCGAAAACAGTCTGGGTCCCTTCTGCGCCCCGCTGACTTCCCACGGGGGATGGCTTTCATCCGAAAGGGTGAAATCTTGAAGCTGGCCTCCTTTGTACGGCTGTGTAAAACAAGCCTTCCAGCACGACAATGCTGACATCACCCTGCAGTCATTAGCGAATTTTCTGTTTTCTGTCAATAAATAGACTTTAAACACTTAGTAACTAAGCTTCTTAAAATTCATAGCTGATGAGGGAGCAATTAGGACGGGATTTTAATGAATACCCATAAACTCATGACAGCTTTGGCTAAGAAGAAAGCTTAATCGGGCACACTCACTCCCCGAGACAGATGTTTTTGGAGGGAGGGGTGGTGGTGGAAAAGAGAAACACATGTTTTAATTTTGAAGATTTGTGCGGGAGGGGCGGAGAGGATAACAAAAAGCGAGTAAACGCTATAAAAGCTATGATCTTTCAGCGTAATTATGTTAAATGTCCATCCATCAACTCCCTTTATCAATGGATTAGCAAGAGAGCCTCAAGGGCCATCGTAGGAATAAACATTGGATCTTTTGGATTGAAAATTCCTTGCTCGGTTACACTCTTCAGCTGCAGGAAAATAACTCAATAGCAATCACACTTATATGCCACTTCACAGTGCTTTACAGCCCTCTCTAAGTGGTTTTCTTAGGGCTGTAAACAATGGCCCTCAACAATTTGGGTTCTTATTTACTAACCTCAGAAGGATGGAAGACTGAGTCAACCTTGAGCCAGATGGGATTTGAACTGCCGAAGCCTGCATAATAATAAATATTATAATAAATAAGTTATTAAGGTCAACGATGTGCACTTTTCTTTGGAAAGCATCAAGAAAGATAGTGCAGGACATAAAGGCAGATTTAAAAGCAGGATGGGGACCCAGAAAATCAACGGCCTTGCCAATAATTCATGCAACATTTCCTTGAAGACCTGATTCAAGAAGAAGAGATTTCCATTTGTAACACCAAGCATCTTCGTAAGATTGCTTTTGAGGCGATCAAGAATATGAAGTATCATCTCATTCCCTCAGATGGATATGAATATGTCTAGTTTGATGAAAAGAAGGACTAGGGGAGACATGATAGCAGTCTTCCAATATCTCAGGGGTTGCCACAAAGAAGAGGGAGTCAAACTATTCTCCAAAGCACCTGAAGGCAGGACAAGAAGCAATGGATGGAAATTAATCAAGGAGAAAAGCAACTAGAACTAAGGAGATATTTCCTGATCGTGAGGATAACCAGTAGAACAACTTGCCTCCAAAAATTGTGAGTGCTCCATCACTTGAGGTGTTTAAGAAGAGATTGGACAGCCATTTGTCTGAAATGTTATAGAGCAGTGGTCTCCAACCTTGGCAACTTTAAGACTTGTGGATTTCAACTCCTAGAGTTCCTCAGCCAGCTTTGCTGGCTGAGGAACTCTAGGAGTTGAAGTCCACAGGTCTTAAAGTTGTCAAGGTTGGAGACCACTGTAACAGAGTCTCCTGTCTGAGCAGGAGGTTGGATTTGAAGGCCTTCAAGGTCCCTTCCAACTTCGTTATTCTTAGTTTCTGATTTAAACCTCACAACATTAACCTTTGAATAGTTGCTATTTAATTTCACTCTAGTGTTCTCCTGGCTGGCATTTTACACCATCTTAAGTTATATTTGCATCAGCTCAGCCCTATCTGGCTAGCGTTCATTCCCTATGCTAGATCTCCAACCTCACTGACGTGAGTTTGTACCCCATGCTAAACTGCAAACCAACTCTTTTTACCTGTGCCTTACCTGACAATTTGACTCTCAAGATGCCGAAGGAACCTGCCTGGAGATCCTGGGACAGGAATACAATATTTGAAGATCTTGGCCCAGAGGTCTTTCAAGATTGCAAGAAAAGGCAAGCTTTTCTTAGAACAGAAGGTGGAAAATAGGAAGTGTAAGGAATGGAGGAAATTCTATTCTATTTCATTTAAGGTAATTTTAGATAACCTTCAAAGTTCCTTTCTGTTTGACCCACCCATGCCTTTGTTGTGAATCTATTTACTTCAAGACACACAACCTCCTGGAAGCTATTCAAAGGCAAAGAAGCACTTTGCAGCACCCTATCTGGGAATATATTGTCTATCTCTCTCTTACATGTCTAATTGTTATACTTACATGCTATAAAACTTGCATGTTTATTGACCAATGTTCCTCCAAGATGGTTTTGGGGCAGGTAAGACCGATCTGGTCTAGATGTCAGGGTTCCAAGTAATAGATCTATTGCAAGCAAGAACTCCAAGGCAGGTGGATTCCTGAAAGAATAGCTTTATTGGAAATATCACATTGGCATAGATCTGGTGAAAACCGAATCTGAAGGGCCCCTTGGTTGTCACCTAATTAAAAGTAAAAGTTTTTCCCCCAGTCCCAAACAACCAGTCACATGGTCCAATCAATGCAGCGTCCACTGGTCTGATGACATTGCTCCTCCTTTCTCCACCCAGGAGTGAGAAAGTCCTTGGTTCCCAGGGGAAAGTATTTTATTTTGACTACACGGCCCCAGCTATCTCTCGTCCCTCCCTCCCTATCCCTCAGCTCTGGCGTGGCAACAACGAAGCGCCAAGACGGCTTCGGCCAGGTCAGCTTCAGGGTTGACACGCGGCCTCTTTGGAGCTACCGAAGACACCAAGCCACGCGTGGTGTCTTTCGGTGAGATTCTCAGGGTACCACCAGCCTGTGGAATTTATTTTGCTACGTTACCTCCTGCAAAAAGGAGTTACAGCTGAGTTCAAGTGCTGTTTGAGCGCTGCTGACCTTCTCGTTCACCGTTTCATGGTTGTGTTTTCCACCCCAACTCCTCCGCCCCCCCGCCTCCCACCCCCTGGCTGGGGCATGGAGACAAATGCAGACATCTGCACGAGCCCATTTGGAAGGGCTGGGAGCTTGTCGAGGCCTCTGCGTGCCGTGCTGCAAATTCAGGTGGGGATTTGATTCAAACGGACAATTGACTTTCTTTTTGTGGGCACCAGCTTCAGAGCACCGGAGGAGACAGGAATGGAAACGTGCAGAAGCCATCTGGGGCATCGGCTGACCTTTTTCTGGCCTTGGTTTGGAACCAGATGTTTCGTTCAGTTTCCAACCACACCAGAATTGGCGGTGCGTGGGGGACTATTTCTTGTCTTTTTGCTTGTTTTACCACTTCTATAATCACATTTTGCACCTACAATTGCATTGCAATCACCTACCCCATTAATCACCTACCACGCAAATGTTTTCGTAGCCCATTTCTATAATATTCTTACGTCGTTTTTCGTAAAAAGTCTTCTTGTTTATGATTTGGTGCACGTATTGCTACCCAAAGTATCTGTTTCTTTAAAAGGGCAGAAGAAGCGTGTATTCAAGATACGTGGGAAGAAATAAACCCAGGGGTGAAATCCAGCAGGTTCTGCCAGGTTCTGGAGAAACGGTAGTGGAAATTTTGAGTAGTTTGGAGACCCAGCAAATGCCACCTCTGGCTGGCCCCAGAGTGGGATGGGAATGGAGATTTTGCAGTATCCTTCCCCTAGAGTGGGGTGGGAATGGAGATTTTGCAGTATCCTTCCCCTAGAGTGGGGTGGGAATGGAGATTTTGCAGTATCCTTCCCCTAGAGTGGGGTGGGAATGGAGATTTTGCAGTATCCTTCCCCTAGAGTGGGATGGGAATGGAGATTTTGCAGTATCCTTCCCCTAGAGTGGGATGGGAATGGAGATTTTGCAGTATCCTTCCCCTAGAGTGGGATGGGAATGGAGATTTTGCAGTATCCTTCCCCTAGAGTGGGGTGGGAATGGAGATTTTGCAGTATCCTTCCCCTAGAGTGGGGTGGGAATGGAGATTTTGCAGTATCCTTCCCCTAGAGTGGGATGAGAATGGAGATTTTGCAGTATCCTTCCCCTAGAGTGGGGTGGGAATGGAGATTTTGCAGTATCCTTCCCCTAGAGTGGGGTGGGAATGGAGATTTTGCAGTATCCTTCCCCTAGAGTGGGGTGGGAATGGAGATTTTGCAGTATCCTTCCCCTAGAGTGGGATGGGAATGGAGATTTTGCAGTATCCTTCCCCTAGAGTGGGATGGGAATGGAGATTTTGCAGTATCCTTCCCCTAGAGTGGGATGGGAATGGAGATTTTGCAGTATCCTTCCCCTAGAGTGGGGTGGGAATGGAGATTTTGCAGTATCCTTCCCCTAGAGTGGGGTGGGAATGGAGATTTTGCAGTATCCTTCCCCTAGAGTGGGATGAGAATGGAGATTTTGCAGTATCCTTCCCCTAGAGTGGTATGGGAATGGAGATTTTGCAGTATCCTTCCCCTAGAGTGGGATGAGAATGGAGATTTTGCAGTATCCTTCCCCTAGAGTGGTATGGGAATGGAGATTTTGCAGTATCCTTCCCCTAGAGTGGGGTGGGAATGGAGATTTTGCAGTATCCTTCCCCTAGAGTGGGGTGGGAATGGAGATTTTGCAGTATCCTTCCCCTAGAGTGGGATGAGAATGGAGATTTTGCAGTATCCTTCCCCTAGAGTGGGGTGGGAATGGAGATTTTGCAGTATCCTTCCCCTAGAGTGGGATGGGAATGGAGATTTTGCAGTATCCTTCCCCTAGAGTGGGATGGGAATGGAGATTTTGCAGTATCCTTCCCCTAGAGTGGGGTGGGAATGGAGATTTTGCAGTATCCTTCCCCTAGAGTGGGGTGGGAATGGAGATTTTGCAGTATCCTTCCCCTAGAGTGGGATGAGAATGGAGATTTTGCAGTATCCTTCCCCTAGAGTGGGGTGGGAATGGAGATTTTGCAGTATCCTTCCCCTAGAGTGGGATGGGAATGGAGATTTTGCAGTATCCTTCCCCTAGAGTGGGATGGGAATGGAGATTTTGCAGTATCCTTCCCCTAGAGTGGGATGGGAATGGAGATTTTGCAGTATCCTTCCCCTAGAGTGGGGTGGGAATGGAGATTTTGCAGTATCCTTCCCCTAGAGTGGGGTGGGAATGGAGATTTTGCAGTATCCTTCCCCTAGAGTGGGATGAGAATGGAGATTTTGCAGTATCCTTCCCCTAGAGTGGGATGAGAATGGAGATTTTGCAGTATCCTTCCCCTAGAGTGGGATGAGAATGGAGATTTTGCAGTATCCTTCCCCTAGAGCAGTGGTCCCCAACCTTTTTATCGCCGCGGACCAGTCAGCCTTTGATAATTTTACCGTGGCCCGCTGAGCGCGCGCAGGGGTGGGGGGGCGTTGTTCGCGACGACACATTGATTGTTTATATATCAGATTGTTTTGATTAAACAACTTTTATTTTATTGTATTTAAACATGCCTTACAAAATAAAATACAATTACATAAATATAAAGTGCTTTAATATGCCCCCCCCCCACCCGGACAGACTTATGTTCCTCAAAGACCATCCTGAACCCTCAACCCGGACCAACCTTTCTGCCCGCCCTCCCCCTCCCCACCACATTCGGCGGGCAAAGAACAGAGCGCGCGCGCGCGAATGCCGTGGAGAGAGAGAAAATAAATATATATATAAATATATAACTGTTTGGGAGTAAAAGCGGGGAGGCGCACCCGGCCGGGGGGGGGGGGAGGAGGAGGAAGGAGGGTGGGAAGGAAGCTGGCAAGCGAAGAACAGAAAGTAATTAGCAAGGATTAAAACGACCTGCCGGAAAAAGGAGAGGGGGAAAAAAAAAACACCAGATCTGACGGCTAGTGCAGCCTCCACCGGAGGGGCTGCAGAAACACACACCGCCAGTCCTGTCCTTCCTTTCCAACCAGTCTCTCTCCGCGCGCGCATACACACACACACATACACACACCACACAAACACACACCCGCCGGCAGATATGCACGCACACACACTTTTTTTTTTTGCAATTGGCAGAACTACGGTTTTCTTTCTTTTAAAAAAAATAATTAAATGGAGGTGGGGGGTGTGTGGAGAGAAAGGGAGAGAAGCGGACACGTAAAACCGAGCCGAACTCTCGAACCACAGCATGCATCTGGGTGACAGGGAGAAAGCAGGAAAAGCCGAGGAGAGAGCTTTAGGAGCTTTAGCGGAACAAACGGTGGTGGTGGAGGAGGAGGAAGAGGGTGGCGATGATGATTGGGGGAGGTTTGAAAAAGCAGATCCAAGCGCAAAAGTTACTGAGTCATTTCAGCGGCGGCCGGAACAGTTTTCTTGACTCCCTCCCTCTCTCCCTCTCTCTCTCCTCTCTCACTCTCTCACTCTCTCTTTCCCTGGCGATGGATCGGTGCGGGAGGGGGGGAGAGAGAAGGGAGGAGATGGCGAGGGAGGGAGGGAGAGAGAGCCGAGGGTGGGACCAAAGGGGGGGGAGAGAAATGCATTTAAGAGGAGCGGATTTAAAAGAGCGATCATGGCCCCTGGCCGCTGCGCGGCCCGGTGCCAGGTACTCCACGGACCGGCACCGGTCCGCGGACCGGGGGTTGGGGACCACTGCCCTAGAGTGGGGTGGGAATGGAGATTTTGCAGTATCCTTCCCCTAGAGTGGGATGAGAATGGAGATTTCGCAGTATCCTTCCCCTAGAGTGGTATGGGAATGGAGATTTTGCAGTATCCTTCCCCTAGAGTGGGGTGGGAATGGAGATTTTGCAGTATCCTTCCCCTAGAGTGGGGTGGGAATGGAGATTTTGCAGTATCCTTCCCCTAGAGTGGGATGAGAATGGAGATTTTGCAGTATCCTTCCCCTAGAGTGGGGTGGGAATGGAGATTTTGCAGTATCCTTCCCCTAGAGTGGGATGGGAATGGAGATTTTGCAGTATCCTTCCCCTAGAGTGGGATGAGAATGGAGATTTTGCAGTATCCTTCCCCTAGAGTGGGGTGGGAATGGAGATTTTGCAGTATCCTTCCCCTAGAGTGGGATGGGAATGGAGATTTTGCAGTATCCTTCCCCTAGAGTGGGATGAGAATGGAGATTTTGCAGTATCCTTCCCCTAGAGTGGGGTGGGAATGGAGATTTTGCAGCATCCTTCCCCTAGAGTGGGATGGGAATGGAGATTTTGCAGTATCCTTCCCCTGCCACACCCAATAAGCTACACCACGCCCACCACGCCACGCCCACAGAACTGGTAGTAAAAAAATTGAATTTCACCACTGAAGAAACCCCAAGAAAAATCAATAGACATTTTATTCAAATACACACCAATCATGGTTGAGAATAGATGTGATATAGATGTTGCCGTAATTAAGAGCAAATGTACCAGAGATAGAAAAAGAATCGAATATATGGGCGGACCACAATCCAGTAAAAGTTAAGTGGAAAGGCCAAAAGAAAAAAAATTGAGATGGACGTTGAATCAATCCATATGAAAGGATGAAGAATTTATGCAAGCAGAATTGGCGTGCTCGTGGATCAGCCCTTCAAACGGGCCCTCGGTTGCTCTCGAGAAATATCGCAGTCCCGTGTCCCTCTTTTTCCCTTTCCTCCCAAATATCGAACTGCACCTGTCCTCGATCCAAGTGATGCTTTCCGAGCAAATATGAGGCAGGTGTCACTCAGAACATGTGTGTGCTTCTTGAAATTACCACCGGGTGCAACCGACGAGTGAACGTGACCCATTTGCTTCCCACTAATAACACAACCCACATCCAAGATGAAGGCGAAGATAATGAGATACGTTGGGTGATCTAATTCGACATGATGGCATTGAACTTCCAAATCAAAGCAAGCAAGCTAAGAGCCTTGAAGGAACAAAGCAGAATGGATGCTTTCTTTTCTTCAGGCTCACCAAAAGATGTTTTTCCACCCTTGATCCCCCAAAACTTCGATTGAATCGAGAGGCTGTGAGATGATTCAGACACCTCAGTGGAATCAAACCCGATTCTTTAAAAAAATTGGATCGGTTCGAACAACCCAAACGGGGTCAATCTCAATGAATTGTAGAGCCGATGTTGCAATTTTGACGGCAAGGTGTGGCAGGGGATAGAATAACAGATTTGGATCAGGAAGATTTGGGTTCAAATCTCGCCTTAACCAAGGAAGCTCGCTGGGGGGGGGGTCTTAGCCTGCCTCCCAGCCCTCCCTACTTCACAAAATTGTTGTTGGGGAGGGGAGATAAGAGAGGAAGGGATATTTAATATCTGATTCTGAACAACCTGGGGGGAAAAGGCAGGGTATAAATTCAACACCTGAACTAGGATATTCCAAAAAATGAACATGAGGACCCACGCAGGGGGCAAGAAGCATATTTCTAATGAATCTGCCTTGGTGGAAATGTGAATGAAATAAAATCATTGGTCCATCTTTGGTGGATTCTCCAAAAAGGCTGGTGCAGGCATTAAATGAGGAGGAGAGAGCTACGAAGGTGGACAGGCCAATCATCTGCTTCTCCATATTTGCATTTTCTTCGGTATGCCACGATTGAAGAGTGTGCATTTTCTGACCATTTATAGAAGAACAGGTGGAGCTAGAGGTGGAGTTAAGTGTGTCATCGTTCTGTTGATATCCATGGTCCAAATCCGACCCTCCTGAATCCCATTGACCTTTATCTAGTTGACTAGATTTCGTGTGTATAGGCTTGGACAACCCATCTTCGAATTCCAGCTTAATATACGGTCCTGATTGTTTGCACAATTCAACTTGGGTTGAGTTCCTTCAGGCCACGCCCAACTGGGGAGCATACTGGGAAAAGAGAGCATTCATAGCTGAGACCAGTGGTGGGTTTCAAAAATGGTTCGAACCTACTCTGTGGGTGTGGCCTCCTTTGTGGGAGTGGCTTGCCGTCCATGTGACCGGATAGGAGTGGCTTGCCGCCCATGTGACCAGATATGAAGATGCCGACGACACTTGTCAGAACCACCTTAAATTACCTCACACACAGCACTGGCATGCATGAGAATACGATGTAAACTTGTTTTTGAAAAGGCATCTTTGGTTTGCATTAAAACAACTTCAACACACGCAATGTTCTGATTGCACCACAAACGCAGTAGTCATCCTTACCTTTCACAGAGGCACTGAGTTTTATAAACATGACCATGATAGTGTAGAATAATCATATCCAAGGACCAGTGGTGGGTTTCAAAAATTTTGGAACCTCTTCTGCAGGTGTGGCCTGCTTTCTGGGTCCACTGGTGGGACCTCTTCTAACCGGTTCGGTAGATTTGACGAACCGGTTCTACCGAATAGGTGCGAACTGGTAGGAACCCACCTCTGGGCTGAGACCTTGGGTTGAGTAAATTCTGGTGCCCTCAAAACTTTTACGCCACAATAAACTCCTGAAACTTTCCGATGCCATCCTAATTTTTGTTGTTTTCCTCAGAACAGCTGTTGGGACTCCCAGGATGACACAACTCCAAGAGGTCCCTTGCTTCAAAGGGGCGGAAGATATGCTTTTTCTTCCCCTTATATTTTTTTTTGCCGAGCAATTTCCCCTCGAAAGAAAAATCAATTTGCTTACTCTTGGCCAGGTCTCCCAGGGCCCCTGCGATCTCCTGAAGTTGCTGAAATATTGATTCTCCGGTTGCCGATCCGTTATGGGACTCGGCTGAGTTTTATCTCTGGTAGAGTAAGTTGGCCATCCATGCATGGAAAGGAGAGAAGAAAAATTAGGTCTACGGCTTGTTTGCCTCTTTCCTTTCTCCACGGAGGTCTCGAACACAAGAGGCCTCAGCAATTTACAAAACACATTACAAAAAAGATGTTGAGACTTTGGGGGGGGGGAAAGGGGGGCAGAGAAGAACAACTAAGAGGATTAGGGATCTGGAAGCTAGAACATACAAAGTACAGTTGCATGAATTGCCTCTAATCTAATGAAGAGAAGAACGGGGGTGACGTGATACCAGTCTTCCAATATCTAAGGAACAGTCACAGCGAAGAGTAGGCCCACCTGTTCTCCAATTACCTCCACTAGACCGATAAGATCGCATAGATTAGGCCTCCTCCGAATCCCATCAGCCAGCCAGTGTAGACTGGCGACTACGCGGAGGAGAGCCTTCTCGGTTGCAGCTCCGACCCTCTGGAACGAACTCCCCGTGGAGATCCGGACCCTCACCACCCTCCAGACCTTCCGCGCCGCGCTTAAAATCTGGCTATCCCGGCTGGTCTGGGGCTAAAGACTCTAACCCCTACTCGAATTGTATGACTGTTGAGTTCTTAAATGATGTAGTGCTTTTATGTTGTAAATTGTTTGTCCTTCCCCCCCCCCCTTTTTGAACTGTGAGCCGCCCTGAGTCCCCCCCAGGGAAAAGGGCGGCATACAAATAAAGTGAAACTGAAACTGAAACAAAGCACCTGAAGGCAGGACAAGAAGCAATGGGTGGAAACCAATCAAGGAGAGAAGCAACTTAGAAATAAGCAGAAATTTCCTGACAGCGAGGACAATTAATCAGTAGAACCGGTTTCCTGCAGAAGTTATGGGTGCTCCATCCCTTGAGGTTTTTAAGAAGAGATTGGTTTGGAATAATACAGGGTAGCAATAGCAGTTAGACTTATATACCGCTTCATAGGGCTTTCAGCCCTCTCTAAGCGGTTTACAGAGTCAGCATATTGCCCCCGACAACAATCCGTGTCCTCATTTTACCCACCTCGGAAGGATGGAAGGCTGAGTCAACCTTTGAGCCGGTGAGATTTGAACAGCCGAACTGCAGAACTGCAGTCAGCTGAAGTGGCCTGCAGTGCTTCATTTAACCACCTGCTTGAGCAGTGGGTTGGACTAGAAGACCTCCAAGGTCCCTTCTAACCTTCTGACTGGACGGGGTGGATGGGATTCAGACCAGCCACTTCTCGATTCAACTGCCCCGTCGCGTCGCCATGACGCGCCCCCAGGAATGATCAGAATCCCTGGAATAATAATGTTATAATATTAACCCAACGGCCAATGCCATCCTTTTTCTCCTCCACGGCTTCCCTTTTCCTCTTCCATGAAAGGCGTGAAAAAGAAGAGTTTTGTCAGCCCTCCTGTCTCTTTTGTGATGTCCTGTTTCTCAGAAAAAGAAAAAAAACACCAGGGTCCTTTCATCCTAACCTCGGACACGGATGAGGGAGCCGTTTCTGCCCCTGTTGTTTGTCCCTCCGGCCGGTTTTTCAATGGGGCAGCTTTTGTTCCCTTTCTTTTCGAGACACAGAAAAGGCACAAGAGTGGGACACGTCGTCGTCGGAGAGTCTTTGGCGGAGTCGCCTTCCGCAGTTATTTAGATTTTTTTTTCCCCATTCATTCTTTTTTTTTTTTTTTGGCCATGTTGGTCATTATGGAAGGGGGCCGGGGCAATTAAGAACAAGGAAGAGGGAAGGAGTCGAAGGGGGCTGCGGCCGAATGAAACAAAAACAACTTTGATCACCCAAGGGGAAAAAAAAAACCCGAAGGGTTTAACCAAACAAATTGCGCCAGAGAGTTTTGACGAAGGACGCAAGTTGGGTCAACGTCAAGTGGAGGTTCAGGACTTGGCTGAAGAACATCTCAGAGGTGGTTGTGTTGAGTTACAACTGGTCAGTTGGTTGAGTTTTGGGATGCACCATCCACCTCTTTGTCCCAAGCAGCATTTCTAAGCTTGAAATCTCCCCCCCCCCCAAAAGAAATTGGCCGTAAAGTGAAGAAGTGACCCACCAAGGCTTTGGTGAAGCATCCTCTGCTTTCCTGGAGCTGCAAAGCATTTGACAGATTCCCCCGCAAACATCTCTCGCCCCATCTGTTTCCATCAAGTCCTCCCTCCAAATAAAATCGTGGATGATTTTGGCATTTATCTTAAACCCCCCACCATCTCCCGCCTTCCCACCAGGCCCCCTATGAACTTAATCTTTGGTTGCCATGGAGATACTACAGGGCTGGATTTTTTTCACAGGTTCTCCACTACGAAGATTGTTTTGGTTGTGTTGGGTGGGGTGGGGGGAAGAGATTGGACTTTTAAGTATGTGTGTGTCTGTGTGTGTCTGTCTGTCTGTGTGTCTGTGTGTGTCTGTGTGTGTCTGTATGTGTATGTGTATGTATATGTATATGTATATGTATATGTATATGTATATGTATGTATTTTGTTGTATTTGTGCTGATAAATAAATAAAGGGAGACTAGTATAGATCTATTTCAAGCTATTTAGCTCTCATCAGCTAGCCATACCCTTACTGGGATTTGAACCTGGCTATGGCTAGCTGATGAGAGCTAAATAGCTTGAAATAGATCTATACTAGTCTCCCTTTATTTAGTTATCAGCACAAATACAACAAAATGTAACAAAAAGGCAACAGTAAAAATATTGGGTTTCTGCCTGGATGGTCTCTTGTGACGAGCCGAAGGACAGAGAATGGAAGTAGTGATCTTCCTCCCATATTTGGGCATACCGGGGGTTGTAAAAAATCTAATATGTATGTATGTATATGTATATGTATATGTAGCAATAGCAATAGTTAGACTTATATACTGCTTCATAGGGCTTTCAGCCCTCTCTAAGCGGTTTACAGAGAGTCAGCATATTGCCCCCAACAACAATCCGGGTCCTCATTTTACCCACCTCGGAAGGATGGAAGGCTGAGTCAACCCTGAGCTGGTGAGATTAGAACCGCTGAACTGCAGATAACAGTCAGCTGAAGTGGCCTGCAGTACTGCACCCTAAGAAGAAGAAGAAGAAAAAGAATAGCAGTA
Source organism: Thamnophis elegans (assembly GCF_009769535.1). Lineage (NCBI taxonomy): Eukaryota > Metazoa > Chordata > Lepidosauria > Squamata > Natricidae > Thamnophis > Thamnophis elegans. The sequence goes on from NC_045552.1 coordinate 57,167,488, forward strand.
GCAATAGCAGTTAGACTTATATACCGCTTCATGGGGCTTTCAGCCCTCTCTAAGCGGTTTACAGAGTCAGCAAATTGCCCCCACAATCTGGGTCCTCATTTTACCCACCTCGGAAGGATGGAAGGCTGAGTCAACCCTGAGCCTGGTGGGATTTGAACAGCCGAACTGCTGAACTGCAGTCAGCTGAAGTAGCCTGCAGTGCTGCATTTAACCACTGCGCCACCTCGGCTCTGTACATGTATATGTATATGTATGTGTATGTGTATGTATATGTATATGTACATGTATATGTATGTCGCCAAGACACCTCCAATTTTACTTGGGAAAAAACCCGAATAACCAAAGACCTACATATGTATGTATGTATAGATACATACATATCAGTGGGGGATTCCGCTCCCCGTTGCTACCGGTACTCTGCGCATGGGGCTGTGTGTCCTAGTCGTGCACGCATGCACAATTGGCCGGTCCCGTTATAAACATGTATGGAACGCAGGCAGGTGGGTGGGCCAAATAAGCCACTGTACTGGTACGGTGGCCACAGCTCCCGGCTGCTACCGGTATGGCCCTACCCGGCCGTATCGGCCGGAACCCACCACTGATACACACACACCACCATCTCCAGTCATTTCTGCACCTCAACTTCATCGTTCCTTTCATTTTGTTTTCGCCTTTGATTTGGGTTGAGTTGGTGTTACCCAAGATGAAGGGTTTTTTTTATTTTTCAAATAGCTTTTTGAAAGAGGAATAAAAAAAGGAAAACGAGGAGGAATAAGAAAGGAAAGGAAAGGAAAGAAAAAAGAGAAAAGGGAAGAGGAGAGAGGAAAGAAAAAATGAAAGGAACGAAAAAGAAGAAAAGAGGTGGCGGTGGTGGAGGAATAAGAAAGAAATAAGAAAGGAAAGGAAAAAAGGAAAGGAAAAGGGGAAAAAAGAGAGAGAAAAGGTGGAGGAATAAGACAAAAAAAAGGAAAGGAAAAAGGACAGGAAAGAGAAAAGGAAAAGGAAAGGAAAAAGGAAAAAGAAAAGGAAAGAGGAAAGGGAAGAAAAAAGGAAAGGAACAAAAAAGAAAAGAGTTGGAGGTGGAAGAGGAATAAGACAGAAATAAGAAAGGAAAGAAGGAAAAGGAAAAGCAAAAAAAGAGAGAGAGAAAAGGTGGAGGAATAAGACAGAAAAAGGAAAGGAAAAGGAAAGTGAAAAGAAAAAGGAAAGAACAAAGAAAAAGGAAAGGAAAGAAAGAAAGGAAAGAGAAAAGAACAGAAGAGAGAAAAAGAAAGAGAAAAAGAAGAGAGAGAGCTCCCCAAAGCCTCCAAGACAAGCTCAAAGACTTAAGTGATTGTCCGCCTGGCCTAATTCAAAGTGGGCGCCCCAGGACAGCCCCCATACCAGAAGGTCTCCCTCTGAAAGTTTTGAACCCGGTACTACAAAGCCCGAGCGACGACGGTTACCTGAATAGGGTCGAATTAAACAAGACAGCCGCATCATCCCACTTCTTAATCTGTCCGAGCCGGCAATTGTTGCTGGCGAACGTGGGATTAAGGACGTCTTCGAGGGAATTGATGTTTTCGTGAGAACAAAAAGAAAAAGGAGAAGGGAAAACCTGCGGGGGGAGGAGAATCTGGTGTGGGGAGGAAAGAGAGCTAGAGAGCAGAGTTGGGAATCTCCTCGGGCTCTTGAATCGGGAGAGATTTGCGTGGACGAGTCGCACTCCCAACTTTTGGCGCTCAAGTTGTGCAAGACGGAGGACCAAGATCCAAAAGTGAATGGAAACATCTGCAGAACACAAGAATTACATTCGAACTGGATGAGGCTGTTTTGCCATGTCATATATGTGGCTAAAAGCGTAATGTTATATTTATTTATTTATTCTGTCATGTTGTGTTGTTGTTAGTTGCGAAGTCGTGCCCAACCCATTGGACCATGTTCCTCCAGGACTTCCTGTCCTCTACCATCCTCTGGAGTCCACTTAAGCTCACGTTGGCTGCTTCGGTGACTCCATCCAGCCACCTCCTTCTCTCTCATCCCCTTCTTCTTCTTTTGCCCTCCATCATTCCCAGCGTGAGGCTCTTCTCCAGGGAGTCCTTCTTCCTTCTCCTTAGGTGGCCAAAGTACTTGAGATAGATAGATAGATAGATAGATAGATAGATAGATAGATAGATAGATAGATAGATAGATGTTGTGAGTTGCAAAGTCATGTCCAAGCCATCGTGACCCCATGGACAATGTTCCTCCAGGCCTACCTGTCCTCTACCATCCTCTGGAGTCCACTGAAGCTCACGCCGACTGGCCTTCTAAAGAGCAGTCAGGGTTGATCTCCTCCAGGACTGACCGGTTGGATGGCCTTGCAGTCCAAGGGACTCAATGCAGGAGTCTTCTCCAGCACCAGAGTTCAAAGGCCTCCATTCTTTGGCACTCAGCCTACCTTATGGTCCAACCTTCACAGCCATCCATTGCAACTGGGAAAACCAGAGCCTTGACTAGACACACTTTTGTTGGAAGGGGAATGTCTCTGTTTTTTAGCATGCGGTCTAGGCTGGCCAGTGTATATTTGAGGCCCTTTGAGAGCTGGATGCAGCGAAATCTCATCTCGACATATGCCGATTAGCGAACATTCAAAGGGAGAATTAAAGTTATTCTAAAAGTTCTAGGATCAAAGGAAAACGTTTGCACGCACAGAACTCCTTCGTGTTGGCACGAGGCAAAGTGAGGAGTTGGCCTTTGCAATCCTCCAAAGCGTTTTCTGCAAAGATTATAAAAAATAAAAATAAAAGATCAACTGGCCAGTTTGGGCCATAAACAGGGCTGTAGGAGAGCTATTGAGCTGTCTTCTCTTCCAGATGGCTGAGAGAAATGGGAACGAAAACGAACTAACTCCTAACTCGTCGCGGGTCAAAAAAAAAGCGAAAACAAATTATTTCACAAAGATTTCCTACCGCAGCCAGTTGGCCAATAAAGAGCTCCGTTGTTTAAACTTGAAAGCCAATTTCCGGCTGGGGAATTCTCGGAGTTGAAGTCCATCCATTTTCAAGTGGCCAAGGTTGTAGAATCCTGAGGTCCTTGGCAGTGAAGTAGGGTATCCAGGCTCTCTTTTGCTGACCACTCCCCATCTTTTCTGAATGGCTTGCTTGCAAAGAACGAGCTGTGTCAACAGAGCATCAGTTGGAAGGGAACTTGGAGGTCTTCTAGTCCAACCCTCTGCTCCGGCAGGAAGCCTTACACCATTTTAGAGAAATGGCTGTCCAGACGCTTCTTAAAAACTAACCAGACAATCATGGTATGTGCTCAGCCCTGTCTCGGAGACAATGCTAGTCAAAAATGGCTTAGGGCCGTGATGGCGAACTTAATGGCACGTATGCCAGAAGTGGCACCCAGAGCCATCTCTCTGGGCATGTCAGCCGTTGCCCGTTGCCCTTCCAGGTTCCTGCATGCTGGCCAACTAGTGCGTGCATGCATTTGTGCCAGAAAACAGAAGACCAAGTGAGGATGGTGCATATGCACACCGGAAATGGGAAGCTGAGCTTCTTGGTGCACTCACGCATGCCGGGAAACTGCTCTTCCGGTTTCTGATGCTCTCCCACGTCAATGCGCGCTCTCCCGTTTCGGCACTCGGTGCCAAAAAGTTTCGCCAACCCTGGCTTAAGGGTCTCCCGCTTGGGCTGGAGACCCTACGGAAGGAGGGTAACCTTAACCACCCTGTTACTGACTCATCCGCTGCAGTGATTCACTTAACAACGGTGGCAGGAAAGATCGAGAAATGGTGCGAAGCTCACTTAACCCACGTTTCAGCCATAAGAAATTTGGGGGCTCAATTGGTATCGTACGTTGAAGACACTAGACGTGCAGCACTGCAGGCCACTTCAGCTGACTGCAGTTCTGCAGTTCGGCGGTTCAAATCTCACCGGCTCAAGGTTGACTCAGCCTTCCATCCTTCCGAGGTGGATGAAATGAGGACCCGGATTGTTGTTGCGGGCAATATGCCGATTACCTCCCATAGACCGATCAGATCTCACAGGCTAGGTCTTCTCCGGATTCTATCTGCCAGCCAATGTTGGCTGGCGACTCCGCGGGGGAGAGCCTTCTCTGTTGCAGCTCCAGCCCTTTGGAACGACCTCGCCGTGGAGATCCGGACCCTTACTACTCTCCCGGCCTTCCGCAAAGCCACTAAGTCCTGGCTGCTCCAGCAGGCCGGGGGGCTGTTGAAATACCCAGCCCCACGGTAACTATGAATGTTGTGTATTTTAAAGTGTTGTTTTGTCTATTTATCCCCTTCCCTTGTTTATTGTAAGCCGCCCAGAGTCCTTCGGGAGTGGGTGGCATACAAGACCAATAAACAACAACAACTACTACTACTACTACTACTACTACTACTACTACTACTACTACTACTACTCTGTAAACTGCTTAGAGAGGGCTGAAAGCCCTATGAAGAGGTATATAAGTCTAACTGCTATTGCTATATTGCTATTGCTACACTAACCGAGACATTAACAAATCTAGGACGTGGATGGTGGTTTCTGGGCTTGTTCTTTCACAAGTTGGGTAGGGAGGTTGGGAGACTCTTCCTTGCCCCCCTCCCCAAACAACAACAGCAGCCTCTTTAAGCAAAGCTTGTTCAGGAATTCACAGCCTTGTTCGGCATTGCCTGGATTGTCTCCAAGACTTGCAGTAGCCAATATTTTAATTTCCAAGGACAGCATGAGCTCTGGCCTTTTTGTTGGCCCTGCCATCAATTGTGTCCAAAGACATTAATTTACTTTTCAGGATCCTGCCCTCCGTCCCTCTGCCTCGCCTTGTTCTGCGGCCCCCGTTCCCATCTCCTTGACCGGCCTGACTTTGAACAGGTCTCATTCATCTGCTCCGCGCTAAGCTCTGTAGAAAAAGGACAATACTTTCCCCGATCTGCCTTTTATCGCTTATTGGAAACTGGTGGTCCGCACGGAAGCCTTGGTGGGTGATTAACCAGAGTGAAAACAAACTATGGCTTAGTTGATGCCGAAGGAGGACTTGGGCCCTCTTCATTACGGCCTTCAGAAGGGCGAGATTTTTCAAGTCTCAATTTAATCACGTAATTCTCCCTTAAGTAGCAAGAGAATCTTGCTGCCCAGTGGGGAGCCAGTTGGCCGATGACAACTTCAAAAGATAAATAATATATACATATCTTCATGGACCGGGCTGGGGAGAATGTTACAAGTGTGTGTAGTGCATTCAAAAAGAAAGTTGCTTCTTCTTGTTGTTGTTGTTGTTTTTTATTTTGGAAGGGTGACTCAGTTGTTCTACACTTGTCTTTTGTGGGAAGGAGAGAAAGAAAGGGGAAAAAGAAGGAGGGAAGAGAGAAAGAAAAAGGAAGGAAGAGAGAAAGAAAGAAAAGGAAGGAAAAAAAGAAGGGAGGGAGGAAGGAAGGAAAAAAGGGAGGGAGAAAGGAATAAAGGGGAAGGAAGGAAGAGAGAGTAAGAAAAGGAAGGAAAAAGGGGAGGGAGAAAGGAAGGAAGGGGAAGAAAGGAAGAGAGTAAGAAAAGGAAGGAAAAGAAGAAGAAAGAAAGAAAAAATAAAAAAGAAGGAAAAAAGAAAAGGAAAGAAGGAAAGTGAATCATTGCATAAGTTAGTTGTTCCAGTTGTTAAATGAATCTGGCTTGTCAGAAGGTCGCTAAAAAGAGGATCCCATGACTTTGGGACACAGCAACTGTCATAAATAAATATGAGTCAGTTGCCATGCTTCTGAACCCTGATCACATGATCACAGGGGTGCAGCAAAGGTCACAGCTCTGAAAACGGTCATAAGTCACTTTTTTCAGTGCCGTTTGTAACTTTGAATGGGCGCTAAATGGACTGTTGTAAGCTGAGGACTACTGTAGTGTAAATCTCAAGAATCTCCTCTGGAGGAAGGAAGGAAGTAGAGAAGGGAGAGAGGGTGGAAAGAAAGAGGTAAGGAGAGCAGGATGGAAAGGAGAGAAAGAGAAGGAAAGAGGGTAGGAAGGGGAAGAGGAAGAGCAGGAGTAGGAGAAAGGTACAGGAAGAAGGAAGGGAAAGGAGAGGAGGAAGGAGGAAAGTAGAGAAGGGAGGGAGGGAGAAAGGAAAGGGAAAAGAAAGGAAGATGGAAGGGAGAGAAAAGGAAGGAGAGAGGGTAGGAAGGGAAAGAGGAAGAGCAGGAGCAAAGGAGAGGTAAGGGAAGAAGGAAGGAGAATAGGAAGGAAGAAAGTAGAGAAGGGAGAGAGGGTGGAAAGAAAGAGGTAAGGAGAGGAGGATGGAAAGGAGAGAAAGAGGAGGAGAGAGGGTAGGAATGGGAAGAGGAAGAGCAGGAGTAGGAGAAAGGTACAGGAAGAAGGAAGGGAAAGGAGAGGAGGAAGGAAGAAAGTAGAGAAGGGAGGGAGGGAGAAAAGAAAGGGAGAATAAGGTGGTGTTATAACAGGAGGAAGGGATGGTAATCAAAGCAACCCAAACTGTATATTATAACCTATTACATGAAATAATAAATGTACAAGAATGATAAATGTTAAAATACCTGTAACTAAACGACATGCTGTATGTGATGATGGGTTTTTTCTCTTTTCTTTTGTGTGTGTTCTTTTTTTTTCCTTTTTCCTTTTTCCTTTTTCCTTTTTTATTTCTGTGTGTATGTGTTGTTTAGGTAATAAAAATAAAAAAAATTAAAAATAAAGAATCTCCTCTGAATACGATGGGTGGAGACCTCTTGTGAAATGTTCTGCTCTAATTTTAAGAGTCAAAGACAAGCAAAGATGTCCCACTTCACCCCCTTCCCCCCGTTCTCAAGTTCTCCAATGTCTCCAAATATTTGACCAGGAGGAATGAAGCTCTGGATACAAGTGCAATCAACCCAACGTCCTTCCAATCAACCATCAGAGAAAGGACAACTCTTCGTGCCCTTCAGATGGAAAGGACGGGATTCAAATAATTTAACAACCGGTTCTCTGCCCTCATGACCGGCTTGGGAGGGGGGGCGTGGCCATGATGGGCATGGCCAGGAAGCACTCCACCTCCTGCACCCCCCCAGGAGTGAAAATGGGCTGTGGTGGTGGAGGGGAGGCGTGCCTCCTCCCCCGTGCCCCATTTTGGGCCTCGTGGTCCTCCCTGCATTTCCCTGGGAGACAAAACGAGGCATTGGGGGGGAGGACTCCTGGAAGGGGCGGGGCCGGGAGGGGTGGGGCGAGGCCAGCCAGCAATTTAACAACCGGTTCGTCCGAATTGGCTGAATCCAACTCCTGGAAACGGGGCTCCCTTTGTCTCCGAGAGCGAAAATAGGTTTTTTTTGCCAGGTGGGAGAACAAAGGGAAGCTCGAGGGATTTTTTTGGGGGGGGGGAGTCTGATGCCACTGTGGTGGCCTGGAGATTGGATCGATGAAGGTGGAAGCACTCCAGCCGTAGAGGAAACCTCTTGCTGGGTTTGTCCCAGCCTTGCTTTTCGGCCCATGCTGTGCCCAGAGGAGAGGAAGACTACTCAGAAAACCCCACGCAAATAGGACGAAAGTGGAACCGGGGAGTAACATCGACGTGTTCATGGGGAGAATGAATTACACCATGGTTGGGTGAGGAGGCCCCTAATAGCAGAAGAACTACCTGATGGCTTCACACCAACTCTTCCATCTCCTCCGTTTCCCCCCCCCCCATTTATCAAGCCCTTTTCTCCAGGGTGTGAAGGTGTCTATCATGTTATCTGTTCAATATCTTTCCTCCAGGCTAATTGTAATTAACTATTCTACAAGCCGCGTTGATACAGATATTTCTGCGGCCCAGGGAGGCAGTTCCTTCCACCCAGAAAAATAGCATTCTGGATCAAGGCGGCTTGTGTGTCTGTGTGTTTATGTGTGTGGTAGTGGCGGCTTATCTCACCCACGCAGGACCGGCCATATTCTGATTCCCCCCCCGCCCCCTCGCGTAAATTAAAACAGCCAGAAAATCTGGAGTCCAAGCTGTAGTTCTGTGAAGGATATTAGCATCAGAAAGCCATTTCCCTCACATGTAAGTTGAGAAATCCAAACATTTCTCTGTCAGTCTCAACGATGCTTTTTTTTCAAAAGACAACAGGGGTCTTTTGGATCCCTTGAAAGATGTTTTGCTTCTCACCCACGAAGCTTCTGAAGTTCTGATTATTCAGAACTAAAGAAGCATCTTGGATGAGAAGCAAAACATCTTCAAAGGAAAAAAATCCAGGAAGTCCAGTAGCCTCTTGAAAAAAGCAACCAAAGTTGTTTTTGACTTCTAGGTCATCTAGAAATCTACCTTCACCATCAAGGTAGATTTTCTACAGGTGAATCTATCCCTAAGCCTGTTCTTTCAAGTCTCCCAACTTATCACCACTGTAACCGAGAGACCTTCCCCTTGGCTGGCGGTTCTCCTCCTCCTTCCATATTTTCTGGCATCACCACCTTCTGAAGAATGATGAGCCTTCAAATGTGTCTCAAATAGGATCCTTGGAATATGATCGTTTCTGTCTCCTGTTG
>NC_045552.1:57180940-57185940 GCF_009769535.1 Thamnophis elegans
GGGTCCCCAGCTCAAAGACCCCGCAGGACGTAACGTCTCTCTCTGCCCCTCCGAACAGCGGTGGTGTTGAACGTGGAAAGAGCTTGTAACTCGATGTGGACATAATTATCAGTTCTTTAAAAGACGGAGTTTCAAGTTTAGAGGAGCCCCTCTTTCTGGCCTTACCCACAGGGACATCCCCCCCCTCACCCCACCCCCTCCTTCCCTCTTCCCCCGTTAACTTGCTAAAATTTGCTTTTTCCAACATCAGCCCCATCAAGACTGGCTAAAGTTTCAGCATGGCAACCTTTGAAAGGTTTCTTTAAACTTTTAAAAGTTTGGGGTTTTTTTCCCCTTCCGTCTTCCCCTCTTTCTTCCATGTAAATTGGAGGATGTCCACACCTGATCGCTGGGAAACAAGAAGGGGCCTGTGCAATGAACTGTAGTCAAGGTAAAAATAATAATAATAATAATAATAATAATAATAATAATAATAATAATAACAACAACAACAACAAAGCAGAAAAGGAAAACGATGTGTTAATTTTTTCTGGGTGTAATTGTGTATTTGTGGCATTGGAGGATGTTTTCAAAATGTGCTGGGCTGGTGTTTTGGAGGCTTGATTCTACCAATTTGGCTGAACGGATTCCTGTTCTTGCAAAGTTTTAAAAAAAAATCACTAAAAGGGATTTTTTTTCTTTGAACTTGAAGATGAGCTAAAGGCAGATTTCTTTAAAGCTGGCAGCCACGGACAGTCGAGTCCCTAATAGCCTAAATTAAGACTTCATCAATTAAATGCTACTGTATGTTATTAATTTTTTTTTAAAAAAAATATAGGAAATGACTTGAAGTCTTCATACCAAAAGGGGGCAGAAGGATATTGAGAAAAAAAGAAAGAAAGAAAGAAAGAAGGAAACTTAACTGCTTTGGGGTGAATCTGGGAAATTAAAATTTCATTTGTGCCTTTTCGTTTCTTTTGCCGAGTTATAAAAGAGGTTGACTGAAGAATGACAAGTAGAAATGGAGACAAATCTCTAGAAAATTAAAAAGATACCTGGTTCAAAACAACTGGCTGATTGAAAGTAGCCCGTTTGATGGAAACACGTGGCTTTATTGTGTGATTGTCTTCATTTGTTACAAGTTCAGAAAGTCTTGGCTTGATTTAACCTTCAAGGAAGGATAAACAGAAATCCATAAAAAGGTCTTTGAAATGCCCTTCTTGGTAAAAGTTTCAAGAAATGCATAATTGTGCAAGACCAGCCTTCCTTTTTTTCCCCCTGGGCCTGTGTCTTTGGGATTCTTTGTGTGTCTGTGTGTGTTTGTTTAATTCTCTTTTAAGAATTAGCATCTTCTTAAACAGAGGTGCCATTGCTTGCAATTTCTTGTTTCGAAGCAGAACGATAAGCCCAGTTGGACAATTCTGGGCTCTGTCTGCCACCTGAACACAAAATATTGATTGCCGAAGAAATTTTGTTTCTGCTTAGATATACACCCGAATTCACATACAAAATGCTCGTGGCATCCCTCTCTTAGAAGCTCTTACTCCAAGTCAAGCATTAGATAACATCAGAAATATTTTGCACCCTGTTTCTATTTTAAGCAGCCGGCCTAGGGAATTCTTTCTTTCTTTCTTTTTTTTATTTGGCAATGTCTTCATTTGAAACTTGCAAGAAATCTTTCACTGAAGGGCCTCCGAAGGATTTCCCCCTCTCTCTCTGGCTTTTGTTAATGGATGCAAAGATTTGGTTCTCGCTTGTTAAGTGTAGCTTCATTTCAGCCCCATTTTTAAAACAAGTGTTTTGGCTTTAACTGTGAATCAAAGGGTCTTTTTTTTTTTTTTTTAAAAAGCAGCTGGTTTTGTAACTGTGTTTTTTGTAATGCTGTCTGATTTTCTGTTCTGGACATACACACACAAAAATCATGATCTCATTCCCCTTTGTATTTTTATTTCAGTTGCAAAATAAGGCACGGTTTCGAAATATGTTTGATGATATATATTCTCGCTCACTGCAGGCTGATTGTTTAATATTGAAATCTTTGCTCTTTCTTATTTTATTTATAACAGCAGCTAATTTTAGGTAGCTATTACTTTGGTTTCACCCGGGTATCAGTTAAATAGTTTCTGATATTTAAAATGTTAACTGTTAATGAATAGCTTTCAAGGGATTCATGATTTATATCTGCTTATTTGGGGGAAACGAGTAAATGTTTTTTTTTTAAATATAGATTGTTTTAAAACTTGTGTAAAATAGGGAAAGGTTATGTTTTGATTCTGCTCTCTGAGGTAGCTTCAGAAAGTCATGTGTTTGCAAATAATTGCTAAATAATTTTGATTTCATATAAGTGCCGTTGGCATAAAAAAATAATTATTACGTGTTTAAGCTAATTTCTCTGTTATGCTCTACCTTATTCTAAATACTTATAGATTGTTAACCAGCTGGGGGGAAAAAAGCTGAAAGCTACTGAAATTGTTTTTCTAAATATTATCTTGGGATCTCTACCAATCTTGGAAAATGGGACTTAGGATCACTGATTTGAGACTTCTGAGTATCTTGTTTGTTAGGATTGATTACAGAGGGCTGCAAGATCAATTGATCAACAATTCAAAACAATTCTCAACTCCAAAGAATTCCAAATTCAAAAGTTCAAATAAAACCCAGACCGTAGAGACACAATGTTTGTTGGTCTTAATCATTGAATATACCAAGCTAGTCTGTTATAAATCATGATTGGCTGGAAATTTGGCATAAAACATAAGGAGGAGGATGCCAATTCTCTTTGATCCTGGAATCTATTGTGTTTTGCAGGAGGTGAATGTAAGATTCATTTAATTCATATTTGTAAGGTCGAAGGAACTACAAAAAATCCGTTTCTTTGGAGAGAAAGCATTCGGACTCTCTCTCTCTGTGTGAGACTGTGCGTGTGTGTTTGTGTACATGTGTATGTCTACTGTTTTCACTTATGGAGTTTTGCTTTGCACAAATAGTTTGAAAAACTATTAAAGAATTAAAGGGTGCCAGACTGAGAATACAACACTGTTTTAAATCTAACCTCTTTTTTTTTCTAACCATGGGAGATGATGGGTTCATTATTTCAAACCTCTCCTCTCACGCAAATACTCCCACAAAGAGTAGCATCCGGGGCCTGTTTTAATGCAGTTTAAAGGATAGATGATATTGAATTGTCCTTTATCCACCCTGAATTTAGCCAAAGATTTTTGCTTACACTGGTAAAACAGGATGCACCTTCCCCTTATCGCTTTGTAGAAATCAAACCTATCATATACCCTCTTGGAGAGAATTTAAAGGGGTGTGTAAACCTGACATAATTCTGTTGTCTTCCTTAACTGTATATTTAACTATCTCCCTATTTATGGGGAGCGTCTGCAGGGCATGATCCAAAACAGATAGGACCCACCATGAAGTGACCAAAATTATGCCACCTTTTCCATATTTTCCACGTTCTTGTTGGCCTCCATCTTGAATTTGTTTGGCCCACACCCTGCAAATGTCTTTGCTACCCATCTAAATCTCTTGTCTTACAAATAATTCAGGGCACAATCTGATGAGTAGGATTGTAAAATCCTTTGATATGGAAGAAAAATTTCATCCAAATCCCGCAGGAAGAAAAATCCGATTGCATCGTTTCTCTTTTAAGCTATCGAAGGCGAGATATAAAAAGACGCTACAGATCTACAGATCTTAAATAGACGTAGTGAAATTCTGGAGGACTTTTGTGCTATTTTCTCAGATAAGATTTGCTGTGAAAAAGCCCCACTTGGCAAAGAACTATAAATCTCTTTCTGGTTTGAACTGTTGGAGAAATTCTAGCTGGCCAACTGAGCTTTTAAGGTTTTTGTTTTTTTTAAAAAAAAAGCATTTCTGGCTGTAAAACTTAAAGTTATGTCTCCCTATGTCCTACAAGTGTAGAGAAATTGAGAAGTGGTCTTTTGATTATTTTCTGGAATATAACAAGCTTATAAATGAGGCCAGACAGTTGGAATGAATTTTTTAGTTTGTTTCACCTGGGGAAAGCAAAATGTCCTTAGATCTTAATGTCTTGCTTTGCTGTTAAAAATATCTGATCAGATTCCATTCCAAATCTATCCTTCCCCCATTCCTTTGCTTCTTATGTTGTAGAAACATGACTGGGACTGTTTTAAACATTTGTAAAACCAACACTTTTGCCATCAGCAACTACAAAGAACTGGGAAGGTGACAATGATTACAACAATTCAATAAGTAATATGAAAGTAGAAATGGATGTGATCCCACGTGCAGCGAAAAGCTTAAAAATGGTACAAGAAGTGTTAGAATACTAGTTCTTATTTTACAAATCTGGAGATAACCTGAAAATAGTGGTTTTGTTATTTATTAAACTGCTCCTGGAACGGGCCGAACCCATTGTAAACAAGAGAGGCAGACACTGTCTGTATGGGTTGCATTTGGAACACGTTAGGGTGACATCCAGAAAAGGAAAGATATTCCAATTTTTTGTGATGGAAAATGAGAAATGTAGAGAGCCCCTGTTGTAAATGGGGCCAGGTTGCAAATTCTCTAAGCAGAATAGCTCTTAAATACGATGCAGATGGATTAAGACCCCAACAGTGGGTATCTGTGTTAATCATTTCTGGTGGCGGTGGTGGTGGTGGTGGAAATGGAAAAGCGAGTGAGAAAGTCCCAGCATGTTTATTTTTTTTTAAACGGCAAAGAAATGATTGATCGGTTGAGATAGGCAGTGTTGATTTTATATATATATATGTATGGTATTGCTTGTCTTTTAAAAAAAGAAAGAAGAAGAAAGAAAAGTTTTCCCTTGCAACCTCTAATTAAGCCGGGTGAGAAGAAGGAGGTCTGGGCCTCACAGCTACCTAATTCTTTGCAGGTGTCTCGTTGCATCTGCTAGCCATAGCAAAAAAATGAAATAAAACTCTGCTATATCTGTGATTTCTAATCACAGATATTTCTCCTTTCCTGGAGAAGGGAGAGAAGTAGAAATATTCTTGCTTGAGATAGTAAGG
>NC_045552.1:57195940-57200786 GCF_009769535.1 Thamnophis elegans
CTTCGGACTCACTTGTGGGGAGACAGCTAATAACTATTTCGGGAAGGTGGGAGGGGGGGGGACAGCTTTTGAAGAGAAGGAGGGGAAACAGGCGCCGGGTTTTACGAATTCACTTTGATTTTGGGAGGCGAACTTCCAGGCAGCCCCCGTGAGGCTGAACGCGTGTCTTGAATCGGATCCTCCTCAGGTCACTTAAATTTTTACGACCCGGAGGAGGCTGGGAAAGAGACGCCGGGGAAGGAGGGAGAAAAGGATGGGTAGAAAATCGGTGTGTGTGTGTGTGGAATTCCACCCTAACTCCTATAAACGGCCACAGGTATTTTTTTTTGAACACGGAAACGGAAGAAATCGCTTCGAATTGAAACTTGGCGCAAGGCTCCTCCCTGCTTCTGATCGCCCACTTTTGGACTACCTCTCCCATGGTTGCGCCGGTTGGAGATGATGGGCTGTCAGGGGTCTTGGTGAGGGGCCAGGTCTGAGAGCTGTAAGGGGGCAGGAAAACTAACCCCAAACGATTTCGCCCAAATGTGTGGGTGTTGATGTTTCGGCCACGTGTGAATTTCAACTGCGTTAATCGTTCTTCGTTTGGCCTTGACCGCGTCGTGTGAACCCGGCTGACTGCGGTTTGTTCTAGCGTCTCGCTTTGCAGCCTCTGGGCGTATTAAGAGTTTGTTTCCCTCTTAGGCCATTCGGGATGTTTCCATCCGTCGCTTCTCAGGAGTTGTCCCCGCTTAGAGAAGAGAAAATAACTATTAAACAGACCCAAACCAAACCAAATCCTTTAAAATTTTTTATTTATTTTTATTCTTTTATATATAGTTACAGATATACATTCACATAGTTATTGTGCTTATTTACCTTTATCACTTTTACCTATTTGTTTTTTCCATATAAAAAAGTTAAAATATACATTCTGGGTTTGTTTTTCTTACTTATTTTGTATTATCACCCCTTTATTTTTTCTTTTCTTTTCAGCCTTCTCTACTTCCTTCCTTCCTTCCTCCTCTCCTCTTCTTTTCCTACTTCGCTTACCTCTCCCCTGCTCCTCTCTTCCTCTTCCCCCTCCTACCCTCTCTCCTTCTCTTTCTATCCCTTCCCTCCAAAACCCAACCCTTGAACTCCGAACTTGGAGCTAATTTCGCGGATCCGAATGTGAAATATTAAATGTTTTCTTTTAATGCCGAGGGCTTTTATTCCGCATCTCCTGTGGACTTGCCAGCCTTGGGTCTATTTTATTTCGATTTTGGTGTTTATTTTCTGCGAAGGTAGAGCTCGAAGCCACGCTAGAAGGGAAGGTCCCGGCGCGCCCTCGCCCCTTCCTCAAAAGACATATATATAATCGCCGAGGGTTGCGCGGTCCAGAAAAGAGATAAAAATCACGCCTCCGTTGCAAGCGAAGTAGATCTATAACTCTTTCCACGATCTCCTTTTTCCTCGTTGGATTCTCAACGCTTAAAGACCTCGGGTTGAATAAACCACAATTGGCCAGGATCTCCTGCCCACTAAGCTATCAATCACGGTTTATAAGCACCGCGTGCGGATGCGACAACCTTCCATTTCAGGGAAACCCGCATTTCGGTGTCAGTTCGCTGCAACGGACTTTACACGTCCTTTCTTTTTAATCTTTTTTTTCCCCCCTAGCAGGCCTTCAGGCGCCGTATCCTAAGACGCGGGACGTCTCTATCCTGCGCACATCTTTTCCAAGGGCTGAGATGAGCCTCGGAAGCATCTTTGGGGTCGCAAACCCGAGCCAGGACCCCATGGACGAACGAACCGAATCGTCCACTAGACTATTATAACCTGGCGTTATTCGTATTTTCCCCCATAAAAATAGCGCAGGAACCTAATCCATTCAGACGAGCAGAACCCACAACACGAATTCTGGGGAGGGCAAAGTGACAAAGTCTCTCTCTCTCTCTCTCTCTGTGTGTGTGTGTGTGTGTGTGTGTGTGTGTGTGTGTGTGTGTGAGAGAGAGAGAGAGAGAGAGAGAGAGAGAGAGAGAGAGATTGAGATTGAGATTGAGATTTTTTAGAGAGAAAAAGGGGGATTCCAATATGCTCAGAGGCTGGGACTAACTTGCTTTGAACTCAGGCCCGGACTACAGCCCCCCTCATCCCCAGCCAAACAGCCCGGCCACGTCGACCACCTTTTCCCGAAAGATGAACGGACCGGGGGGCGCTGCTTTCCTGGAGGGGAAAAAAAAACCGTCCAGAATTGGGCGTGGATCCCGAGGTTTAAGGCTGCGATCCTGCCCCGGAATGGCGCTGCCCAGCGACTGGTTTGGGAGGAACCGATGGTTAAACAACCAGATGCCTTTTGAAAGCTAATTTAAGAAGAGTCCCTTTCGTTTCACGGATGAGGTCGAATAAACTGGTTTTCGTACCTGCCTGTTTCCCTCCGTTTTTATTTTATTTTTTATTTTTTAGTGCCTCCAGTCACGGTGGATTTTTGGTGTCTGGCTGGAGTTTTCTTGACGAGCTCCCCCCCCCCACCCCTTTCCAGAACTGCTTTGCCATTGTCATCTTCCTGGGGTGGAAAGAGAGTGGCTGGCCCAAGATCGCTGGTGTTGTGCCCAAGGCGCGACTCGAACTCACCGACTCCCGGTTTCCAGCCTGAGGCTTTAACCGCTACACCAAGTGTCTCTTTTTAGTCTTTGATTTAAAAAAAAACAAAACTCTCTTTTTTTTGGTGGGGGAAAAATCCGCTCGTTTTTCGTTTCCCTTCTCTGTAGCTTTCCTTCCTCCTTCTTCCCACCCGACGCGGTGCCTTCTAGAGGGGTGCAAAAAACTTAAAGGATCGCTGGGAAGGTGGGGGCCCTGCAGCCTCTTGAAGTGGGGGGTGGGTGGGCTCTCCCCACAAACCAGATGGAAAGCAACACCTCCAGATGTTTTTGGACAGGAAGGGAGGGGAGGTGTTTTCAGCTGGCTGCAGAGATGGGAAGGGAAGCCTAATCCTATCGTGGGAAAGGCTGAGGAAGGTTTTGCAATTAAAGACCCCCCCCCACTTTTACTGTAAAGGAAACCCCGATGTCCCTCCCAAATCAGGGTGAAGGTCTTCAGCGGGGGCAAGTCTCTTTTCCCTTGAAGTGTGCCCCCCTCCCCAGTAACTTTCAAGCACCTGTTGTGTCCCCTTAAGCTGGAAGGAGTGCATTCCTTTTAAGAGACCCCCTACTCCAATAGCGAAGTAGCCAAACTGTATCTTATGTGAAAGTCTGGAATTCCACCAGGAGGGGAAGGAAGGAGGGAGTGAGGGAAGGAAGGAAGGAAGGGGCAAAGAAGATGGAAAGGAAGGTAGGAGAAAGGGTAGCAAGGAAGAGAAAGATAGGAAGGAAGGACAAGTTAAGGAAGGAAGGAAGCAGCTAAGAAGATAAGGACAGAAGGAAGGTGGGGGAAAGGGAAGAACGGAAGGGAAAGATAGAAAGGAAGGAAAAGACAAGGAAGGAAGGAAGGAAAGTGCAAAGAACATGAGAAGGACAGAAGGAAGGTGGGAGAAAGGGAAGCACGGAAGGGAAAGATAGAAAGGAAGGAAAAGACAAGGAAGGAAAGAAGGAAGGAAAGAAGGAAAGTGCAAAGAACATGAGAAGGACAGAAGGAAGGTGGGAGAAAGGGGAGCAAGGTAGGAAAAGATAGGGAAGGAAGGAAAAGAGGAAAGAAGGAAGGAAGGAAGGAAGGGAGGGAGGGAGGGAGGGAGGGAGGGAGGGAGGAAGGAAGGAAGGAAGGAGCAGCATTTTAACTAATTTCCCAACATTAAGCAAGATGGGATCTGGATGGTAGGGAAAGGGGACCAAAAAGAAATCCCAAACTAGGAAAAGGGGGGGAAAATATCCATTGAAAAAGATAGTAGAAAAGTGTATATAGCCCAGGATAATTGCAGAAGTTAAAGGAACCACACTGCCCAAAAAAATTGTATTATCATAGCCATCATCTCGATTTTTTGACTTCTCCTATGCTTCTCCCTGAGACCTGAGAAAACAGCATGGATGTGCGCTCAGAGGGTGCCCAGGAATTAAGTATAATATTTTTTCCCAGTTTCACGTGATATTCCAATCATGTATTAGGAGCCTTTAAAAAAAAAAAAAAAAAAAAAAAGGGATGTTCCAGAAAGCTGATGGAGAAGAAAAGCTGTTTTAATGTCAGATAAACTCCCTTCTCCTGTTCCTTGCAATTTTTGGAACCTCTTCCTGGACAAAGTCACCTTCGCATTCCTTCAAATCTGGGGACTGGAGGAATAACAACGAAACAACAACGAAGAACCACGTCAGCGGTATTTAAAAAAAAAAAAAACGGCATGGATGTCCAAGCTTCTTAATTGTCTTAAGGATTCATGGGTTGAGCTAAGGTGATACCATATGGCCTTGTGGTCTTGTTTAACAGATTAACAGATTAACAGAGTCGGAAGGGACCTTGTAGGTCATCTAGTCCAACCCCCTTCCCAGCAGGAGACCCTATACCATTTCTGACAGATGGCAGCCCAATCTCTTCTTGAAAGCCTCCAGGGATGAAGCTCCCACAACTTCTCTTCTCTAACAGACAGATTAACAGAGTTGGAGGGGACCTTGTAGATCATCTAGTCCAACCCACTACTCCAATAGAAGACCCTATACCATGACAGATGGCAGTCCAGTCTCTTCTTGAAAGCCTCCAGGGATGAAGCTTCCACAACTTCTGAAGGCAACTTCTGTTCCTTTGGTTAATTGTTCTCACGGTCAGAAAGTTCCTCCTTATTTCCAGGTTGAATCTCTCCTTGGTCTATTATTAATAACCTCTATTATTCCTTGTCTGGCCTTGGAAAATAGCTTGACCCCCTCATCTCTGGGGCAGCCCCTCAAATATTGGAAGACTGCTA
>NC_045552.1:57307561-57365061 GCF_009769535.1 Thamnophis elegans
ACTTGCCAACTTTAGGATGTGTAGACTTCAGTTTTCAGAATTGGAGAATTCTGGAACTTTGTGTGTGTGTGTGTGTGTGTGTGTGTGTGTTTATTTATTTATTATCTGGCATAACATATGGCAGTAGAAAATATATTAATATTTCACCTAAATTAAAAAAAATAAAAGAGCCAGCACTGTCTGAAGACGTCTCTGTGGTCATGTGGCCGGCATGACTAAATGCCGAAGGTACACGGAACATTGTTACCTTCCCACCAAAGGTGATCCCTATTTTTCTACTTACATTTTTAATGTGCTTTCGAATTGCTAGGCTGGCAGAAGCTGGGACAAGTAGCGGGGAGCTCACTCCGTTACACAGCGCTGGGGGTTCGAACCACCCAACTGCCGGCCTTTCTGATCGACAAGCATCATAGCCACTGAGCCACCGCGTCCCTCTTCTTTATACAACTTCTATTATCTTGGGGAAATAGCCTTGTGGCTTCACACCAGCCCTTTCTCGTGGAATAAATTGACCCGAAATGGAATAACTACTAAAGTAGACCTTAAGCAAAGAAAATGGGCCAGAAGACTCCCATCCTTCCCTGATGAAAGATGAAGGGGTTGGGGCGTTGGGAGGGGGAGAGTGTTGAAGGGTTTGAAGTCCACAAGTATTATTTTCAGAAGAGTCAAATATGCTTCTTTCTAACAAGAGAAAGGAAGTTGGGTTATGATAATAGAATTCTGGTTACAGTGGAATGCTGTGATTCCCAGAAGGGAAAGATAAAAGGAAGAATAGAAAGAGAAGAAAGGGTGAGAGCTTTGAAGTGGGGGTGTGGACTTATTTTTCCCTTCTGTATGTTCTGTTACTAAACATGGTTTTTTGGCAACAGATATGGCATGAAAATCAAGAGCAGAACTTTGAAAACCAACATGGCTGCGTCTGCCCATTTCATTAGTACTTCTGAAAGTTCAAATCAATAGCAATAGCAATAGCAGTTAGACTTATATACCCCTTCATAGGGCTTTCAGCCCTCTCTAAGTGGTTTACAGAGTCAGCATATTGCCCCCAACAACAATTCGGGTCCTCATTTTACCCACCTCGGAAGGATGGAAGGCTGAGTCAACCTTGAGCCGGTGAGATTTGAACAGCCGAACTGCAGAACTGCAATTAGCTGAAGTAGCCTGCAGTGCTGCATTTAACCACTGCGCCACCTCGGCTCTACATAGCAATAGCAGTTAGACTTATATACCGCTTCATAGGGCTTTCAGCCCTCTCTAAGCAGTTTACAGAGTCAGCATATTGCTCCCAACAACAATCCGGGTCCTCATTTTACCCACCTCGGAAGGATGGAAGGCTGAGTCAACCCTGAGCCAGTGAGATTTGAACAGCCGAACTGCAGAACTGCAATCAGCTGAAGTAGCCTGCAGTGCTGCATTTAACCACTGCGCCACCTCGGCTCTAAGAAGGTTTTGAGTTCCTGTAGGTGCCTTGGATGTTTGCCCTGGGAAAGCCCAGGGAAATCATCAAAGCCATTAAAAAGTGAAAGGTAGAATATTTTGGATATGGGGTGCGACAATCCAGAAAAATATGGCATCCTTCACTTAATCCTCCAAGGAAAAATTGAAGGCAAACAAGGTCCAGGCAGAAGAAGAACATGGTGGCTTCAAAATCTAAGGGACCAGTGTGGACAAAACTCTTTTTCATGCGGCTGTTGACAGAAATAGGATTGTCAACATGATTGACAATGTCTGATGACGGATATGGGAGGAGGAGGAGGAGGAGGAGGAGGAGGAGGAGGAGGAGGAGGAGAAGAGGAAGAGTAAGAGGAAGAAGAAGAAGAGGAAGAAGAAGAAGAAGGAGAAGAAGAAGAAGAAGGAGAAGAAGAAGAAGAAGAAGAAGAAGAAGAAGAAGAAGAAGAAGGAGAAGGAGAAGAAGAAGAGGAAGAGGAAGGAGAAGAAGAAGAAGAAGAAGAAGGAGAAGAAGAAGAAGAAGAAGGAGGAGGAGGAGGAGGAGGAGGAGGAGGAGATGGAGAAGGAGAAGGAGAAGGAGAAGGAGAAGGAGAAGAAGGAGAAGAAGAAGACGAAGAAGACGAAGAAAAAGTAGAAGAAGGAGAAGGAGAAGAAGAAGAGGAAGAGGAAGGAGAAGGAGAAGGAGAAGACGAAGACGAAGAAGGAGGAGGAGGAGGAGAAGGAGAAGGAGAAGAAGAAGAAGAAGAAGAAGAAGAAGAAGAAGAAGGAGGAGGAGATGGAGAAGGAGAAGGAGAAGGAAAAGGAGAAGGAGAAGAAGGAGAAGAAGAAGACGAAGAAAAAGAAGAAGGAGAAGGAAAAGAAGAAGAGGAAGAGGAAGGAGAAGGAGAAGGAGAAGACGAAGAAGGAGGAGGAGGAGGAGGAGGAGGAGAAGGAGAAGGAGAAGGAGAAGGAGAAGGAGAAGGAGAAGGAGAAGAAGAAGAAGAAGAAGAAGAAGAAGAAGAAGAAGAAGAAGAAGAAGAAGAAGAAGAAGAAGAAGAAGGCACCTCAGCTGGATTTAACCCAGGGATGCCCAACCTCAACAACTTTAAGACTTGTGGGCTTCACCTTCCAGAATTCTGGAAGGTGAAGTCACAAAAATTTAAAATATCTGCACTGCCTACATAAGAAACTAATATATATTCAACGCTGCCTGCAACGTTTTCTGCTGGAGGGCAGAATGTCTGAATAATTCTTCTCTCTCTCTCTCTTTTTTTGGCAGCTTCTTAAAAATAAGTGACATCAAAAAAATTGGGAGTTGGATAGATGGATGGGAGATATTTTACTTCTTTAGGATGAAAGGTGTCAAGGGAACTTGAGTTTTTCTGAGGAGAGATGGGTGAGGCTGAGATACAATCTTGCTTTATTCGCTGATACCCAATTGCAGGATTGGGGTAGATCTAGTTTAATGAAGCGAACTAAGGGAGGGGGACATGATGGGACATGATAGCAGTCTTCCAGGACTTGAGAGATGGTCACAGAGACGAGGGAGCCAACCTGTTCTCCAAAGCATCAGAAATCAGGTGGAAGCCCATCAAAGAGGGATGTAGCGACTATTTAGAATATTTTGTTGAAAAATGAAGGAATAAGATTTCTGTTTGAATGTAGGATGGACAAGGATAATAATGAACGTAAGCATACCTGATAGTCGATTGGTGGAATTATGCATAATTGAAAACAGTGGTATACAAATATAAATGGTAAAAAAATATATATTTTTTTCTATTACATGGGATTATTATAAAGGTATACTGTTATCAAATAGACAATCAAGAATGTAAGGGAATTATGATTTATTGGGAAAAAAAATAATACTAATTGTAATTGAACATATACTGTACAATGAAAGTGAGGTATTTAGTTATACTAGATGAAGAATCTGAGATGGTAAATATTATTCGAGAATATGGATGTTAAAACGCCTGTAACCAAACGACATGCTGTATGTGATGATGTGGTTTTTTTGTGTGTTTTTGTTTTGTTGTGTGTATGTGTTGTCTATGTAATAAAAATAAAAAATCTTTATTAAAAAAAAAAGAGGGATACAAGCTAGAATTATTTCACTTCACAACTATTCACATAAAAGTAGAATAGAATGGAGCCTGAAGGGACCTTGGAGGTCTTCTAGCCCAACCCCTGCTCAAGCAGGAGATCCTATATCATTTCAGACAAATGAGTGTCCAGCCTCTTCTTAAAAACCTCCAGTGAGGGAGCACCCATAACTTCTGAAGGCAACTTCTGTTCCACGGGTGAATTGTTCTCACTGTTAGATAATTTCTTCTTAGTTCTAGGTTATTTCTCTCCTTGATGAGTTTCCATCCCTTGCTTCTTGTCCTGCCCTCTGGTGCCTTGGAGAATAATTTGACCCTCTGTTCTTTGTGGCAGCCCTCAAATGCTGCAATGCTGCTATTAATTATTGTTTCTTTTATTGACTAAACGTGAAATTCAGTCAAGTGAACATTTGAAGGTGTGTCACAAACACCATTGACTGGTGCTAATGGTTGATACGGGTTGCTGCCAGCGTCCTAGGGATCAACCAAGTTCCTTCTTAAAATTTACGATGTTCCTAGTAGCTCATTTTTTTGGGCAGGTCCGCTGCTGTTCTTGCAGGAAGCTTCAATTTCTTTATGTGTTTTGTAAAATTAGCAATAGCAATAGCAGTTAGACTTATGTACCGCTTCATAGGGCTTTCAGCCCTCTCTAAGCGGTTTACAGAGTCAGCATATCGCCCCCAACAACAATCCGGGTCCTCATTTCACCCACCTCGGAAGGATGGAAGGCTGAGTCAACCTTGAGCCGGTGAGATTTGAACCGCCGAACTGCAGAACTAGCAGTCAGCTGAAGTAGCCTGCAGTGCTGCGTTTAACCACTGCGCCACCTCGGCTCTTGGACATTCTTGGACATGGTACCGATGACAATGGATATATCACTGTTACATGTTTCATCCATAATCCCATAGTTTTGATCCCAGGTTGTGCTATTTTGTGATTTTTTTTCTAGTTCTTTTTCTTTGGCTCTGGCATCTCCTGGCACGGTGATATCAATAAACTGTATGCTTTGGTTTTGGATAACCGTGATATCTGGCGTGTTGTGTTCCAAAGGATGATCCGTCTGTATTCGAAAGTCCCACAAGATCTTCACCTTCTCATTTTTGGTAGCTTTTTTTGTGCTCCCGTGAGTTTTTGGATTATTAATTTGGATGATGATGATTGTTGTTGTTGCTGTTATCATCATCATCATCATCATCATCATCATCATCATCATCATCATCATCACAACAACAGAATTGTGTCACAGCGGCCAGTTGTTTCGCCAGATTTGGCATTGGTTACTAGTCGGGCCCCACCCAGGGGCCTAGGACGTCGTAACGTATTTTCGTAATATGTGTGCAGATCCAAGCAGTGCGGCTTTTTGCATTTGACTGATGGTGATTTTGTCAATTTTTAACTGTTTTAAATGTAATTCCAGGGCTTTTGGAATAGCACCCAGTGTGCCAATTACCACTGGAATCACCACTGCTGGTTTGTGCCATAGTCGTTGAATTTCGATTTTTAAGTCCTGGTATTTTGCGATTTTTTTCATGTTCCTTCTCGGCGACCCTGCTATCACCTGGTATTGCGATGTCTATGATTGTGACCTTATTTTTCTCAACCAGTGTGATGTCTGGTGTATTATGCGCCAGTATTTTGTCTGTTTGTATACGGAAATCCCACAAGATCTTGACCATCTGATTTTCGGTGACTTTTTCAGGCTGATGTTCCCACCAGTTTGTTGCTGTTTTAATATTATAATTTTTGCACAAATTCCAATGGATCATTTGTGCTACTGAATTGTGCCGCAATTTATAATCAGTCTGCGTGATTTTTTTACAGCATCTGAGTATGTGATCCACAGTTTCATCAGCTTCTTTGCAAAGTCTGCATTTGGCATCGTCAGAGGATTTTTCGATTTTGGCCTTAATGGCATTTGTGCGGATAGCTTGTTCTTGCGCAGCCAGGATTAGTGACTCTGTTTCTTTCTTTAATGTACCTGTTGTTAACCATAACCAAGTTTGTTCACTGTCCACTTTATCTTTTATTTTTTCCAGAAATTGGCCATGCAGTGCTTTGTTCTGCCAACTCTCCATTCTTGATTTTATCACATCTTTTCTGTATTCTTGTTTCGTCTGTTGGGCCTTCAGTAGATTTTTGTTCTTTACTTCGATTAATAGATGTTCTTGACTTTCTTTTAAATAATCAGCCAGTGCATGTTTTTCTTCTTCAACTGTTTGCTTCACTTGTAATAATCCTCTGCCACCTGATTTTCGGGGCAGATATAGTCTATCAGTATCACCACGTGGATGTAAACTGTAGTGCATTGTCATTAGTTTCCTGGTTTTTCGGTCCAAAAGGTCCAAATCAGCTTGTGTCCAGTTAACTATGCCAGCTGTGTATCTTATAACTGGTATTGCCCAGGTATTTATGGCCTTGATTGTATTTCCACCATTCAATTTAGATTTCAAAATTTTCCTAACTCTGTTGTTGTTGTTGTTGTTGTTGTTGTTGTTATTATTATTATTATTATTATTATTATTATTATTATTATTATTGTATGAAGGAGAAATTTCCTGATGACATGAACAGATAATGAGTGGGAAGCATGCATGGAGAAGATGTGAGTTCTCCATCACTGGAGGT
The DNA here is from genome assembly GCF_009769535.1 of Thamnophis elegans. Classification (NCBI taxonomy): domain Eukaryota; kingdom Metazoa; phylum Chordata; class Lepidosauria; order Squamata; family Natricidae; genus Thamnophis; species Thamnophis elegans. Next base: position 57,313,723 of record NC_045552.1, read on the forward strand.
TTTCAAGAAGAGAGTGGACAGCCATTTGTCCGGAATGCCCCCATCCTTCTTGTCAAAGAGGAGACGGCCCCACGAGGAAGAATCCCACTCTGTATTTTCCCCCATAAGTCCTCTCTTAATTGGTTTTCAAGGAGCCATGGCTTTGAATGCTTTTTCAACACCAGGGGTGTGAGGAACATGAGTGCCGGTTTGGCTCTCCGGCAGCAAACTTAATGTCTTTTTGACGAAGGCCACATGACGGGCCTGGAAAGAATTTTTTTTGGGGGGGGGGTTCCTCTGGTTTTCTGGGAGGCCAGAAGAGGCCAACCATGGTGTTTCTCTGTTGACTTTTCCCTCACCCTCAGTGCCAAATGGCTGAAGTTCCTGCAGGTCAGCTCTCAGCTTGAGTCACCTCACAACTGCTCCCCCCCAACCCCCCCTTCTTGCCTCCGTAAGACGAGGAAGAAGCAGGCTGAGACGCCCAGCGCGAACCTCATTCCAAGGACTCAGTATTGGCTGGCTTGAGTTACAACTGCGCCACGGCCAGCCTTGAAAGCAGGAATGAGCTGAGCTGAAATAAGTAAAGAGAATTTTGGTGCAGAAAGGCTCCAGATTGCCCTGCTAAGGATGGAGTTTGCTTGTTTATGCTTCTATAGAGCACGCCGGTTGGACAAGGCTTGTAGAAGAAATCCAGTTCAGCCAACAACAACAACAAAAAAAAAGAGCATCGAGGATCTATTTTAGTGTGATCTGATTGCTTATTAGTAACCTATGACTGTCCTTGTGTTGTACCTTATGATTCTTGGTGAACGTATTCTATTCTATTTTTTTCTTTATGTACACTGAGAGCTTACGCACCAAAGATACATTCCTTGTGTATCCAATCACATTTGGCCAATAAAGAATTGAATTGGATTGGATTGGATTGGATTCTATTCTATTCTATTCTATTCTATTCTATTCTATTCTATTCTATTCTATTCTATTCTATTCTATTCTATTCTAATTTCTATTCCACTCCATTCCATTACCATTCCATTCCATTCTATTCTATTCTATTCTAATTTCTATTCCACTCCATTCCATTCCATTCTATTCTATTCTAATTTCTATTCCACTCCATTCCATTCCATTCCATTCTATTCTTTCTATTCCACTCCATTCCATTATCATTCCATTCCATTCTATACTAATTTCTATTCCACTCCACTCCATTCCATTCTATTCTATTCTAATTTCTATTCCACTCCATTCCATTCCATTCTATTCTATTCTAATTTCTATTCCATTCCATTACCATTCCATTCCATTCCATTCTATTCTTTCTATTCCACTCCATTCCATTACCATTCCATTCCATTCCATTCCATTCTATATTAATTTCTATTCCATTCCATTCCATTCCATTCTATTCTATTCTGTTCTATTCTATTCTATTCTATTATAATTTCTATTCCACTCCATTCCATTCTATTCTATTCTAATTTCTATTCCACTCCACTTCACTCCATTCCATTCTATTCTTTCTATTCCACTCCATTCCATTACCATTCCATTCTATTCTATTCTATTCTATTCTATTCTATTCTATTCTAATTTCTATTCCACTCCATTCCATTCCGTTCCATTCTATACTAATTTCCATTCCATTCCATTCTATTCATTTCTATTCCATTCCATTCCATATATTCTATTCTATTCTATCCTGCAGCTAGAAAGATGATCTCTTTCTCTTTCTCTTTCTCTTTCTCTTTCTCTTTCTCTTTCTCTTTCTCTTTCTCTTTCTCTTTCTCTTTCTCTTTCTCTCTCTCTCTCTCTCTCACACACACACACACACACACACACACACACACACACAGGCTGGACACCAACAAAGCTGACAACAGAGCCTAGGACAACTCAAAGACCCAGTGGGAGATCAGAAGATGCGGAGAGACATTCCAAAGAAGAGTTGGGAAGGACCGATTGGCTACAGGGTTGAAATGGTTCAGGGTGTTGGACTCGAAGACCTCCTAGGTCCCTTCCAAAGGTGCCATTCTGTTGTTCCGAGAGCATCATGGTCCTGGACGTAAACGGCCATGAGTGATATCCTCAGATTCGAAGATCGAAGGGAAACCCCTAGGCTCATTTCAAACTCATCTGTCACCCAGTCCGAGGAGACTGGGGTGGGTGGGTGGGTGATCTTGGGGGACGCATTTCAGAGCTCTCTCTCTCTCTCTCTCTCTTTTTAACATGGCAAAATAAACACGGACCAGCGCTGGAAGCCGCCGCTGAATGGAAACCATCTGCCCTTAAGTTAGAGAAACTTTGAAAGTCAGGGAAGAAAACTCTGGATTCTTGGCTTTTAAAGGAATTTTTGCACCCTCTTTCCCGTCCCTTCCTCCCTCAACAATAACAACAAGCAAAGGAATCCTTTGAAAAGAAAAAAACAACAACCCCAAATGCATTCTTGTTTTTATCTTCACATGATCAGCAGCTGCAAAAGTTTTTCCAGCATGAAAAACAGACGGGGAGGAAGTTGGCGTGTTAACTGGCAATGCAAACTTTGTCCTGTTGGAGCTCGTCATATATATATACACACGCACACATATATATTTAATATTATTGGATTTTACCCCAAATATTTTGTAAAGGCGAAGCAATGAAAAATCTCTAACGCAGCTGCCGGGGAGGAGAATATTTTGTAAAGTTGGCATGTCTATGTACCTGAAGGTTTGGGTTGATGTTTGATGTTTAATGAATTTATAGGCCGCCCAATCCTGAAGGACTCCGGGCGGCTTACAACAATACATTTTTAAAAATAGAAAAGTTAAAAACACAGAAACGTAGATTAAAAAGAACGCAACATACACCCAATCTAATCGGGGCTGGAACTCAATCGTGAGTTCAACAGCCCAGGGGCCTGCCGGAATAGCCAGGTCTTAAGAGCCTTACGGAAGGCCATGAGAGTGGGTAGGGGTCCGGATCTCTGGGGGCAGTTTATTCCAGAGGGTCGGAGCAGCAACAGAGAAGCCCCCCCCCCCCGGGTGGTTGCCAGCCGACATTGTCTGGCTGACGGCACCCGGAGAAGACCCACCCTGTGCGATCTTATCGGTCGTTGGGAGGTATGTGGCAGGAGACGGTCTCGCAGATATCCGGGTCCTAGGCCATGTAGGGCTTTAAAGGTAATGACCAGCTCCTTGAATTGCGCCTGGAGACCAATAGGAAGCCAGTGCAGCTCGCGGAGGATAGGTGTGATGTGGGTGTACCTTGGTACACCCAATATCGCTCGCGCGGCTGCATTCTGGACTAGTTGTAGTCTCCATGTAGAGCGCAATAAGAAAGTTATTGGATGAGAAAGTTCCTGCCTGTTCTCCAACTTCCCTACTATCTCCTGTCCTTCCTATTTCCAATTCCAAGGTCAGAATCCCAAATAAGAACAAGGGATTGGTATACAGACTGCCAGTATAGACTACAGTATCAGGGTCCTTCTAAAACATATGAAGAACAGTTGCTGGAACTGGGGATGTCTAGTTGAATGAAAAGAAGGACCAGGGGAGACATGATAGCAGCCTTCCAATATCTCAGAGGCTGCCTCAAAGAAGAGGGAGTCAAGCTATTCTCCAAGGCACCTGAGGGCAGAACAAGAAGCAATGGGTGGAAACTAATCAAGGAGAGAAGCAACACAGAACTAAGGAGGAATTTCCTGACAGTTAGAACCATTAACCAATGGAACAGAAGTTGCCTCCAGAAGTTGTGAAGTTTTGAAGAAGAGATTGGACAATCATTTGTCTGAAGTGGTGTAGGGTTTCCTGCCTAAGCAGGGGGTTGGACTAGAAGACCTCCAAGGTCCCTTCCAACTCTGTTATTCCATTCTATTGTATGTTCTGCTCTATTCTATTCTACGTAGACTAGTATCATTACCCAGCCAGCATTGTCTAGAAGGACAAAGGAGAATAAATCCACAAAGGTGAACGTCAACAGAATATCCGCCATTCTCTAAGTTGTTCCTGTTTGGGAAGAAATTTGAAGGTCACAAATCTCCCAGAACAAATTTGTCCATTCTTCAAAGAAACCGAGCACTTGGGAATAATTTTGCCCAAGAGATGTGGTTGTCAGCCATCATGCGAAGGAGAAAATTGATGTGTTTTGCTCCAGAGGTTGTTTTTTTTTTAAAGGTAGAAGGTTCTGATAAACTCCAGGGAGACAGCTTAATAACGGAGGAGTCAATAACATCAAGTGTGAATGTTAAAATCTGAATTGTAGACTATCTGCCCCTTCAAGGATTTTAATAAAAAAGGAGGAACACATAGCCTCTCAGATCTGATGGAGGAAAGATTCAGCCCTGGAAAGCAAATGTAAATTGTAGATCTTCACCCGGCACTTCTTCAAAGTTGGGCCTTGTCTTTTGTCTGCTGTCTGCTCTTAAGTGGACTCCAGCTTCCTAACCTATCATTTCCTCTGCACCTTTATGCAGATATGTTAAATGGACTGCCTTACACACTCTTGCTTTGAACATCTGAATGAAGACTCAATTCTCTAGAAGATACCAGGAGGAAGCCATGAGCACACATGTTCCTCAGAAATTTCAACACAAGTCTGATTTACATATTACACGGTAATACAGATGAAATGGATTTTTTTCTCCTCATCCCTTAATGGACACCAGAGGAACCGGAAATAGATCATACGTAAACATCATGCAGCAGGTGGGAAGGGACATATTTCTTTGTAGACATCATCACTTGTTCAGGAGAGAACCCAAACATTCATGAAGAGGAAAAATACTTTCTCCATCTTGGACGGTAGAATGAAGAAATCTACCTCCACTAAGTTGAACTGTGGCTCTGTTGATGCCATCATAGTCAACGCTGACTCAAAGGAAGAGCCAAGAAATTCAGGGGGAATTATTTTCCAGACTTATTTCAAGTTGGGGATTGAATTTTGGACCTCCTGAACATAAAGAAACGTGTGATACCCCAGCGGAAAAATCTTCTGGAATCTTCTGACAAAGAAAGTGTGATAATCCAACTGATAGCTTCCCATACATCATTGGTCTCCATGTTTTGATCAAACTGGTGTTTCCTATGAAAAATCTTCAAAGTCGGTTCCTAGATACAACTTCAGAATACTATACGGAGCTTGGCGTGTCCAAACTTGGCAATATTAAAACCGGTGGACTTCAACTCTCAGAGTTGAAGAATTCTGGGAGTTGAAGTCCACAAGTCTTAAAGTTATCAAAGTTGGACAACTCTGGTCTAGGGAGTTCAGACCAAAGATCTGTGCATTCTCCACCTTCTGTTCTCGCAATGACTGACCTTTTGGAAGTCCATCAAGTAGGAGCAAAAAGGATTAGCAATTTACTCCTCATCTTCCTCAGCACCTGCTGCTTCCATGGAAATGATACACACTCATCATATTTGTTGACTGTTGGGCCTTCAGATTGCCTAGTTCTGCCTTAAACCCATCCAAGGTGACAAATATTATTATATCTTCTGGGGGAAGAGATATCTACAGCTTCTTATTGCAGCTCCTGAACCAGGAACTGCGAAGATCATAGACTGAGGACAATCTGGGACCTTCAAAAGTTGGTGTTGGACCGGATAGCGCGGGGTCAAGAGCAGATAATTGGGGTGCCTGAGCATAAGGCGGCTTTCATACAGTGACAATGCCAGGTACCTGCTGTTCATCGGTTGATGCCGTTCGCTCTGCATTCATCTCAAAGCCCAGGCTGAATGTGTAATAGACCAATTATTGACTCGTCCCCCTTAAAACACAGAACCAAAATATATAATTTGCTTTAAAAAATAATAATAATGATGATAATAATAAAAATCCCCCAAAACGAAATGACATCTTCCCTGAAACCCTACACTAGGAAGGCCCAAGATTGGGTTATAAAGTCACAAGGACCACAGAAAGTAAAGCTGGGAACACAAGCTTCCCATCTGTTCATGAATACTTAAGCCCAACTGGGGGCCATTTTAATGACTCTGAACACTCTCGGTTGTTTCTAAGTACTGGAGAACATATGGTCTCCTTCCCTCTTTTAACTGTGGGTTTTCTTGTTTTTGCCAGTTGGTGTCCTGCCTGTAATGTATTTTAATGTATTTGTGTGTGTGTATAAGCTTAACTCAAGGTGGTGCTTAGTTGCAAGCGATGGAGGCAAATGTCAAACATCTTAAAAGGTATAGTTGGCTGTTGGGGGGGTGAGTGGGGGGAGGAAACCCCTCCCCCAAATCCCCAAGACCTTTGTACGTGGGAAATCTCCTAAAGATCCCTTAGTGAACGTACAACCAAATATAATTTCGACCCGGAATCGATCCGCAGATGATAAATTGAGATAGTTAGCGGGCGATTCTGCACAATCTCTCCATTTCCTGCCTTTGCGGAGGTATTCCAAAGGTTGGGTAAAGTTCAGGCACACAGTATGGGTTGTCCGACGTCTTCGGCTTTGGCCAAAACCTTTCCAATTAACTGGGCACATTCCTCGCAGAATTCCAGCCCTCTCGCCGCTCAGATGAATGCCGTTTCTGTGATGTTTGACATGGCGCGTAGAGGAGCCCTAAATCAGTTGAAGATGGTGTCACGGCAGGGTTCAGGATGGGGCCCCTTTAGGCCTAGCCAAAATAGGGCGAGCGTGATGGGAAAACCCAGACATTCCTTTTGCGGTGGTGTGCACAAATAAAGAGAAAGCGGAGAAGGGAAGCACACCTTGGATGAAGGCAACTTGCCCACCATTACTCTATGGGAACTTCATAGAAGACCAGAATTTCCCCTTAATCCAATTGGCAGTGAAGGATGAAATGGGATTGCCAAAATGATCGCCAATGTCCAATGATGGTTATGGAAGGAGGAGGAGGAGAAGAAGAAGAAGAAGAAGAAGAAGAAGAAGAAGAAGAAGAAGAAGAAGAAGAAGAAGAAGAAGAAGAAGAAGAAGAAGAAGAAGAAGAAAGAGGAGGAGGAGGAGGAGAAGAAGAAGAAGCAGAAGCAGAAGAAGAATAAGTGGAAGGGGAAGAAGAAGAAGCAGAAGCAGAAGAAGAAGTGGAAGAGGAAGAAGAGGAGGAGGAGGAAGAAGAAGAAGTGGAAGAGGAGGAAGAAGAAGAAGCAGCAGAAGAAGAAACAGAAGAGGAGGAGGAGGAAGAAGAAGAAGCAGAAGAAACAGAAGAAGCAGAAGAAGAAGAAGAAGACCAAGAAGAAGACCAAGAAGAAGAAGACCAAGAAGAAGAAGAAGAAGAAGAAGAAGAAGAAGAAGAAGAAGAGGAAGAAGAAGAAGAAGAAGAAGAAGAGGAGGAGGAGACATGAATGATGGTGCTATCAAAGTTGGGTGGTAGAAAATATGGAAGAGCCAATGACAATTCCTGGGAGTTTGAGCGTAAAATAATAAGTAATAATAACTCTTGGTAATTTCTCGTGATGAGAAATTAGAGACTTATGTGAATGTGGCTGAATTACATCTCCTAGGCCCATAGTCAGGGATGCTGGGTTTTGTAGTTCGCCGTCATTTCAAGGATCACACATTCTCTCTCTGATCCAGAAGTTCAGGTTCTCCTTGATGTTCGACCACAATTGGAACGTGAATTTCCACGGCTAAGCAAAGCACACTATCATGACCTTTTTGGCCAATCTTGTTAAGCGAGTCATGCGGTCGTTAAGTGGACCCCACTTGCCCCATTGATTTTTGTTTAGTGGGGCTGATTAGGAAAGCCATCAAAGGTGATCACTCTAAGCGGCACAAATACATCACCAGTTGCCAAGCGTACAAATTCTGATCCCGTGACCACGGGCATCCTGCGATGGTCATAGGATTGGAACAAAGTGTGTCAATTTGAATGGTCACTAAACAAGGTTTGTAAGTCGGAGATTCCCTATATTAAGAGCAAGAACTTATGATGTGATTGACAGTGTGAGCTTCCGCCGTGAATCTTTCTGAGAATCCCACCGCTAAGAATTCTCATGTTCAGGAGACAAAATATAAAGAGAAAAAGAGCAGAATACTCATCGTAACTGAATATTTCTCGGTGCAAATAAATAACAGTTCCTCACATTTGCAAATCAGCATCTATTTGGCCTCAAATATTTCTCTGGGACGTGATATTTTTGTATAAGACTAAAAGCCCAATTCCAGCTAATGCCGAGGTCTCAGGAATAGAAACAGGAAAGGAATAGAATAGGATCTATTGTAATTTTTAAAAAATTAAATGAAATCCATGATTCCAAACACAGCAGGGATGCTATTTTCAAGCCAATTATCCTTTATTAATAATTGAGATCAGCACTGCCACATCACACGATCTACTATTATAGATGGTGCAAAAAAATCTATTTCCTTCCTTTAGTCCTACGGGCCGCACCTAAACCCCAGTCACTAACAGAGAAACTCTGAATAGAATAGAATAGAATAGAATAGAATAGAATAGAGAATGGAACGGGATGGAACAGAATGGAATGGAGTAGAACAGAACGGAAAGGAATACAATAGAATAAGAGTTGGAAGGGACCTTGGCGGTCTTCTAATCCAGTGGTCATCAACCAGTGATCCGTGAGATAATTTGGGTGGTTTGCAGAAAAAAAAGTATTTGCATTTTTTATATTGCACTAAATATTTTTTAAACTTTTTTAATTATTATTTTAATTTTATCAATTTCATATATACATTCACAATTATATGATCTCATAACTGTTACTAATAATATGTATTTGTAACAATTTTTCCCTACTGTTGACAATATACTTGAAGATTGCTTTTTTAACATCCCATAGATCCATCTTATCTTACAACGGTCCTACTTCTTCTTCCCTCCCTCCCTCTTTCCTTCCCTCGTTTCTTCTCTCCTACTCCCCTTCCTTCCCTCCCTCCTTCCCCTTCCCTCCTTCCCTCCTTCCCACCTTCCTTCCTACCCTCCTTTCTTTTCTCCTTCTCTCCTTCCTGTCCCCCATCCTTTCCTCCTTCCTTCCCTTCCTTCTCTCCTACATTCCCTCCTTCCTTCCCTCCTTTCTTCTCTCCTTCCTTCCCTCCTTCCTTCCCTCCTTGCTTCCCTCCCTCCTTCCTTCCCTCCCTCCTTCCTACCCCCTTTCTTCTCTTTCTTCTCTCCTTCCTTCCTTCCTCCTCTCCTTTCCCTTCTCTCCTTCCCCTTCCTCCCCTTTACCCTTCCCCTCTTCTTCCAATTCCTCCCCTCTTTCCTACTCTTACATTGCCTCCCATTCTTCCTCTGCCTTTCCCTTTCTCCTATTCCTCTCCTTTCTCCTCTCCTTCCTATAGCACTAAATACTATTTTATCTTTTTAAAAAATCATGTTAGTGGTCCGCGGGATTTAAAATTATGAATTTAGTGGTTCCCTGAGGTCCGAAAGGTTGGTGACCCCTGTTTTAATCCAACCTTCTGCTCAAGGGGGAGACCCTCTACCATTTCAAACAAACGGCTATCCAACATCTTCTTAAAAACTTCCAGTGATGAAGAACGTACAACTTCTTGTGGAAAGCTGTCCCACTGTTTAATTGTCCCCACTGTTAGGAAGTTTCTCCTTATTTCCAGGTTGAATCTCCCCTTGATTATATTCCATATTATATTATATTGCTTCCTGTCCTGCCTTCTTTTGGAGAATGATTTGACCCACTCTTCTTTGGGGCAGCCCCTCAAATATTGGAACGCTGCTATCATGTTGCCCCCAATTCTTATTTTCTCTAGACTAGCCAAACCCAGATCCTTCTTCAAAGAGAACCCATTTGGCTTCCCAGATGTCAATTCTCCGCTTTAAAGAGATGGAAGGGAGACAAGGAGGAAAGCTTAAAAAAATATTTATTTAAGTAGCCGCAGTGCAAAGGGTTTTTTGTAGGCTTTTGGCAAGGAGGATCCCTAAGGTGAAGGAGATAGACATGGAGAGGAATTCCTGCTGGGATTCATTCCAGCCTCTGGAGGCTTTTAAGAAGAGACTGTCTGCTCTGGGTATAGGGTCTCTTGCTTGAACAGGGGCTTCAGAGGTGGGTTCCTATCAGTTTGCACCTATTCGGTAGAACCGGTTTGTCAAATCTTTTGAACTGGTTAGAAGAGGTTCCACCAGTGGACCCGGAAAGCAGGCCATACCTACAGAAGAGGCTCCAAAACTTTTTGAAACCCACCACTGGTCCTTGGATAGGATTATTCTACACTATCATGCTCATATTTATAAAACTCAGGGCCTCTGTGAAAGGTGAAAGGATGACTACTGCGTTTGTGGTGCAATCAGAACGTTGCGTGTGTTGAAGTTGTTTTAACGCAAACCAAAGATGCCTTTTAAAAAACAAGTTGACATCCTATTCTTATGCATGCCAGTGCTGTGTGTGAGGTAATTTAAGGTGGTTCTGACAAGTGTCGTCGGCATCTTCATATCCGGTCACATGGGCGGCAAGCCACTCCCATCCGGTCACGTGGGCAGCAAGCCACTCCCACAAAGGAGGCCACACCCACAGAGTAGGTTCGAACAATTTTTGAAACCCACCACTGAGTGGGTTGGACTAGAAGACCCCCAAGGCCCCCTTCCGTCTCAGTTATTCTCTTAGAGGTGAAAAGACCACGGGGAATAAGGAAGCAAGATTTCTGCTTTTAAAATTTCTGAATGGTTCAATTTTAGTTCCACCTGGAGAAGAATTGAGTTTTGCAATCTTCCCGTGTTTAAATGGTCCTTGCACCAAAATGGAGATGCTTCCTGCTTGAGCAGGGGGTTGGACTGGAAGACCTTCAGGGTCCCTTCCATCACTGTTATTCCGTTCCTATGTTCAAATTACACTCAGTAGGATCAATGGATTTATAGGCTTGTTGTTGTTAGTTGCAAAGTCATGTCTGACCCATCGCAACCCCATGGACAACATTCCTCCAGGCCTTTCTGTCCTCTACCATCCTCTGGAGTCAATTGAAGCTCACGCCTTCTGCTTCAGTGACTCCATCCAGCCACCTCCTTCTCTGTCGTCCCCTCCTTCTTCTTCTGCCCTCCATCGTTCCCAACATGAGGCTCTTCTCCAGGGAGTCCTTCCTCCTTCTCATTAGGCGGCCAAAGTCTTTGAGTTTCCTCTTCAGGATCTGGCCTTCTAAAGAGCAGTCAGGGTTGATCTCCTCTAGGACTGTTTTTTTTACAGGCTACAGACTAATAAAACAAAAATCAAAAATCTACAAATCCAGGATTGTATAAAACCGAATTGCCTCCACTTTCCCCAAATGACGGAATGTCCTAAACAACTGTTTGCCCCAACTCTGCAGAGTGCAGAAATCTGGATGGCCACAGGATGGTAGCAGAGACACCTACAGCCAAACCAGCTCTTGAAAAGAAAAACATTCCTGGAGGACTTTAAGGGTGATGAGAAATGCAATAAGCCCTCCTTTGCCACTCGATCCCAAAAAGGCATTGTGTTCTGCCATCCTGTGGCCAAGAAGGGGAACTCAATAGGCAAAATTGTTGATATTGTGTTTACGAAGAAGACAGTCTTGCTACGCGTCCCAGGATCCAAATTGGGTCGGACCAGAGGTTTAGTCTTCTGAGCTTATGGAAATGTGTGTTGCACACTTGGCTAGGAATAAGGAAACTTTTTCTGACTATGAGAACCATCAACCCATGGAATAAAAGTTGCCTCCAGAAGTTGTGTCAATGCTTTCAAGAAGAGACTGGACTGTCACTTGCCAGAAAGGGTGTAGGGTCTCCTCCTTGGGTGGGTGGGTTAGACTAGATGACCTACAAGGTCCCTTCCAACTCTGTTAATCTGTAATCTGCAAAGGCTAGAGAGAAATTCCCTGAGGATGGGCTTCAGGGTGAATCCGAAAACTTGGAAGACAAAATTTCTGGTCTCGGTGACCAACGCACACTGAATCCCACAAAGACTGCCTTGATTTGGAAGGAGAGCAGGCTGCCTTCTATGGCTGTGGGACAAATTCTGGATTTGTTCTGTGGAGCATTATGTGGAGGCAGCCCCCAAAAGCCAATGCAATGTTAAATTGCATTAACAGAGGGATATAATCAAGATCAAGTGACATACTAAGACCATTCTATGAAGCACTAGTAAGACCACACCTAGAATCCTCCATCCAGTTTTGGTCACCACACTATCAAAAGGATGTTGAGACTCTAGAAAGAGTGCAGAGAAGAGCAATCAGGATGATGAGGGGACTGCAGGCTAAAACATATTTAGAAAGTTTGCTGGAAGTGGGCATGGCTGGTCTAGGGAGGAGAAGGACCAGGGGAGACAGGATAGCAGTGTTCCAATATTCAAGTTACTGCCCCAAAGAAGAGGGTGTCAAGCTGTTTTCCAAGGCACCTTTGAAGGCCAGACAAGGAATAATGGATGGAAACTGACCAAGGAGAGATTCAACCTGGAAATGAGGAGGAATTTTCTGACAGTGAGAACAATCAACCCATGGAACAGAGGTTGCCTTCAGAAGTTGTGGGAGCTTCATCCCTGGAGGCTTTCAAGAAGAGTCTGGATACAATATAAAAGATGTTGAGACTCTATAAAAAGTGCAGAGAAGAGCAACCAGGATGATTAGGGGAATGGAGGCTAAAACATACAATGAACGGTTGCAGGAACTGGGCCTGGCTAGTCTAGTGAAGAGAAGGACCAGGCAAGACAGGGTAGCAGCATTCCAATATTTAAGGGGCTGCCACAGAGAGGAGGGTGTCAAGTTATTTTCCAAAGCACCTGAAGGCCAGACAAGGAATAATGGGTGGAAACTGAACAAGAAGAGATTCAACCTAAAAATGAGGAGAAATTTTCTGACAGGGAGAACCATCAACCCATGGAACAGAAGTTGCCTTCAGAAGTTGTGGGAGCTTCATCCCTGGAGGCTTTCAAGAAGAGATTGGACTGCCATTTGTCAGAAATCGTGTAGGGTCTCCTGTTTGGGTGTGGGGTTGGACTAAATGACCTACAAGGTCCCTTCCAACTCTGTTAATCTAATGTAACAAATTCTGGATTTCTCTCTTTGGAAAGAAGTATAAAGACATGAACAATGGGGAGGAATATTTGTAGCTCAGGGTTGAACTGTGGGGTCCTTGGTGCCCTCTGAGCTTGGTATTGGGATAAAGAGTAGGAGTGCATAAAGATGGACCATCCGGAAGGCCATGTACTCTGCTTTCCACCCCATTGATTTAATAGTGATGGAAAAAGAATTTGATGTTGGTTGCTAGAATAGGGAAAGGACCATTCCCTTCCTCTGGATGTTGCTGTACTTCAGTCTCCAGGAGCCTCAGCCTGTGTGCTTGTCCAGCTGGAATGGTCAGCTTCTTGTAGGCCAACTCATCCATCCATAAATGAAAGAGAAGAATCAGTAAGAAGAGTGGTCAGAGGGCCAGCTTGGGATAACATTCTAGGCCTTATATTTTGTGGATGGCCCTTCAAGATCTTTAATCCACAGAGACCAAGAGACTTGGTTTTGGGGATATCTGGGTTTGGGGAACTTCTGGAGGAAGTTCAGAGGAAGACAGAGGAAGAACAGAGAATCAAACCAATCAGATTCGGGTTCAAAGTGGAAAGAGAAAGAACTTGCAATGGTAGACGTAGAGATGGAGGTGCATCTACTTTCTCTGAAGTTGGCCGGATTTTTCTTCCCTTCTTCTCTTTCTCCAAGAGACACAGTTTCTGCTGATTTGCGCTGTCTCTTCCTCAGGCTGCTTTTTGCATTCTTCCCTGCTCCTTGTCTCCCTTGGTACGGACTTCCAACGGTGTGGTAGGTCTTGGCAACTCAATGTGGCCTCTTTGCAATTCAATGCAAAAAAAAAAACCCCAGGGACGGTTTCTTCTCTGCCCGCCAGCTCCCTGTCCCAACTCCCAGAAGGGCATCTCATCTGAAAATGTGTAATAAATAAATAATGGAGACATGAGATTTGGCTTGCAAGATCACTACTTGAGTCCCCACCACCCCTTTCAACCTAGGTGGCCACACGCAACTACTCTCCAAACCAAAGCAATTAAGAAGTCCAGGCAATTTTCTCTGGGAGCTTAGTTATTTTATTGCCAATTATCAGGGCAGTGCCCCCGCCCACTTGGAACTGTGTATGAAGTCAAGCCAAGCTTTGCATCTGGATATTCAATAGTTTCTCTGCGGCTTCAACCACTGGGCCTATTCATCTCCCTCCCCGCCTGAAAACAGTTATGGCTTCCACCTCCTTCCCGCCACTTAATTTCTCCTTTTGTAAAAGAGTGGAAGAAAGTGAAAGCTTTCTGGGAAGAGGGATTCGTGGGCCGAGAGCTTCAACAAGATGAAGTCTGATAGTTGGGGAAAGGCATCTCCATACGCTTTTTGAATCGGAGGCTCAGATCAGAAGAGCCGAGGTGGCGCAGTGGTTAGGGTGCAGTACTGCAGGCCACTTCAGCTGACTGTTATCTACAGTTGAGCGGTTCAAATCTCACCGGCTCAGGGTTGACTCAGTCTTCCATCCTTCCGAGGTGGGTAAAATGAGGACCCGGATTGTTGGGGGGCAATATGCTGACTCTGTAAACCGCTTAGAGAGGGCTGAAAGCCCTATGAAGCGGTATATAAGTCTAACTGCTATTGCTATCTTCTCTAATCCAAGGAAATTCCATTGCTTTGATCTTGGAGAAACTTGGAAGCACCCAGAGAGAAAGAATGAGGCCCAAAGGTGAACTTAAACTGGGAATCTTTGATGGAAGTCCCACACCTTCATCTCCCTACTTTTCCCATTTGCAAGAGCTGGTTTCTCTAGCTTGGACAACTGATAAACTAGCACGGGAAAGGCTTTTAAGAAGAGACTGGACAGCCAATTCCCAGATTAACAGAGTTGGGAGGGTCCTTGTAGGCCATAGGTCATCTAGTCCAACCCACCATCCAAGCAGAGATCTTGCATCATTTCTGACAAATGGCAACCCGATCTCTTTTTGAAAGCCTCCAGGGATGAAGCTCCCACAACTTCCAAAGGCAACTTCTGTTCTACGGATGGATTGTTCTCACTGCCAGAAAATTCCTCCTTATTTCTGAAACGGTGTAGGGTTTCCTGCTTGAGCAAGGGGTTGGACTAGAAGACCTCCAAGGTCTCTTCAAGTTCAACACTCTTATTATTCTATATTCAAATGTGAAGCCTATCGGCACCATTTTAAGCTCTCAAGACGCCTCCTTCTTTTTGCTACAAGGAAAGGGATGATCTCGGTGGGCACCTCCTGTGGATGATTAAAGTCTACCTTTTCTCCCCAAAGCCCAGGAAAAAAGGTTCAGAATTAACTCGGAATTGGAGTCAATCATGCTTTACGTCTAAAGGAATCTGTAAGATAGCAAGGGGTCAGGAAGAGCCGATCCCTGGATTTCTCCATTGTGGAAGGAAAGGAGATGTGAAGGAATCTACATGCCCAGTTTCTACACCCAGCGGAAGTTCTAATGAAGACTTTCGGCACGCATCCCTTTAAAAAAAAAGCCAAAAGTGGTTGAAGTGTGTGGAGCACAAAGAAATTCCTCCCATTTAAGATTCATTGTACGGACAAACTTGTTTAAAAAGATGTTTGGAGAATTGGATCCACAAAAGGCAGTAGATATAAGATTGTTTTGTTATTGGAGAGATACAGGTTGATAGCTGGCAGAGTATAATTCAAAATTAGCTAAACTTAGCTAAATCCAGTGGTAATAGGTATCGTTAAATAAAAATTGATAATGATAGTAATGTATACAATGTTGAGCTGTTATGATAAGTAATAACTGGATATGAGAAGGGAAGGTTAGAAATATTTTTGGACTATATATAAAGATTATTAATAACAATAATAATTATAATAAAAAAACAAAATTAAATACAGTTAGGTTTTAACTAATAGGGGGATGTTATGATATAGGATATAGTTAAATAAATAAAGGATAATGATGATAAATTATATACATGGAAGATTAGAAAATTTTGGTATTAAATATTATGGATGTTTAGCTAAAACAGGATATGAGGATTTAAAGTTAATGGAGGATTTTACAAATAAGTAAATGAAATGCCAGTATGTGGTTATGTATTGAAACTTGGTATATTTAAGGATGAAGATGGAACCTAGAATTCTATGGCTGGAAGGAACATCAGAGGCCTTCTTGTCCATCTCTGCTCGAGGCAGGAAACATTGTACCATCCCTGGCATAAGGTTGTCCCATCTATTTATTTTGAAGACCTGCAGAGATGGAGCACCCAAAATGTCCCGCTGGAGAATTCTGAGAGTTGAAGTCCACACTGTCTGGGTTTCAAGTTGAGAGCAGGTCAAGGTTAACTCTGTGAGTTAACACATGGATCTTCAGGTGGCCAAGGCTGAGAAACATTAACAAGATCTGCCTTGTACTTTTAAGCCTTCATGAATGGTGATCTTGACCGAATCCCACTATACTTGGCCATTCTCTTGAGTTTGCATTTAGGGTGCATCACAATGTCCTTCTTCCTCAATGAATGAATGTTTCCCAACCTTCAAAGATTGGCCAGTGAGGAAAGTGAGTATCAAATTCTTCCTCTTCTCTTTTCCAATTCCCCTTCTGCCTTGTTCCTGGGTGGAAAAACAGCTGAGCATTTCCACTTAGCGCTAGAAAAGTTATTCTGCAATCAGCCTTCCGTCCAACCTCATGACTCAAGTCTATGGCATCCTTCTCTCTCTCCCTCTCTCTCTCTCTTCCTCCCCCCACATCCCATCCCTCCTTTTCATGCTGTGGCATTTCCTTCCCCCTGAAAACACCCCTTCACTCTCTCTAGCAATTAACTGCTTGAATGGTATAATAAGGAAGCAATTAAGAGGTGACAGAGAGAAATTAACACTCCATTTCACATTAAAGGCAAGCTGAATATCCAGGCCATTGTGAGTTAAATCTGCACTTGAAAACCGGTAGTACT
Organism: Thamnophis elegans; assembly: GCF_009769535.1. NCBI lineage: Eukaryota > Metazoa > Chordata > Lepidosauria > Squamata > Natricidae > Thamnophis > Thamnophis elegans. The sequence continues at coordinate 57,330,504 of NC_045552.1, forward strand.
GAACATATTTTTTTTCACCTTCTTGAATCAGAAGCAAACTCCGAGGGCTCCCCTCCTCCTTTCCCTATACACCCCCTTTTTTTGTCTAGAAAAATCTGAAAACAGATGATAACTAATTGGGTGCTGTTCACTCAAGTGAGAGGCATTTGCTGCAGTTTGCTCTCCTGCGAAGTGCCATGGAAAAGGCAGAGTTGTTATAGTGTGTATAGCAGAAGATTGTGCCAACTTCACTTGGATATCACCCTTTGGCACACCGGGGCAAACCGGAAGGAGGAAAGCTGAAATGGGGTTCCTGACAGTGAGAACAATTAACTAGTGGAACGACTTGCCTCTAGAAGTTGTTGAGTGCTCCAACACCTGACTTAAATTGCGATTCTTTGATGGCAATCCAACACCTTCACCACCTCACTTCTCCCATCTGCTAGAGCTGGTTCATACAACATGGTAAACTGCTAAAATTAGCATGATAAAGGTGTCAGGCCTGCAATTATATTCCTTTTAGAATTTTGGCCTGCCGCATTTTCTCTTATTTCATTATGCTATTTCATTAGTATAGTTGATGGGAGGGGGGAATAGACAGGAGTAGGATTGTGGAATGTATTGTTTTCATTCTTTACTAGAAGCCAAGGTCATCCTTTGTCTCTGTACTTTTACACCTGACCAGAAGCAGCTGGGTGCAGATGCCAGCATGGAAGAAGAAGATTGGACCATGTGATGGATTGTGGGTGTGGGGACAAGAGCATGAACTTTTAACTGGGTGAAATTTATTTATTTATTTATTTATTTATTTATTTATTTATTTATTTATTTATTTATTTATTTATTTGACTTACATACCTCTTCATGGGGATTTCAGCCCTCTCTAAGTTGTTTACAGATTTTTAGCAAATTGAGCCAGCAAATTGCCCCCACAGTCTGGGTCCTCATTTCACCCACCTTGGAAGGATGGAAGGCTGAGTCAACCTTGAGCTTTGAGCCGCTGAGATTTGAACTGCTGAACTGCAGATAACAGTCAGCTGAAGTGGCCTGCAGTACTGAAGTTTCGAAACTTCTTAAGGTATGAGTTGGCCCATCCTGCAATGAGGAAGACCTTATCACCACTGCATTACGGCTGGCGATATTTGGCTCCACAGTGTTGAAAGCTTTTAAGATCCATTTCAGTGTCAGTAAATGAAAACTTCATCTCCGAGACTGATCCATATTTTAGGAGCCATCATCACCCCATTAGGCAGAAGTTACTTAGTGGAGATGACTGAGCTTTCGCCTCCAATCTTGTTTTAAAAAAAAAAAGTCTGAATACCACTTCAAGAGTTAGTTTGTCGTTGGAAACATTTGTAGGAGGCAAAAGCCTTCTGGAACGATCAGGGCCGGATTTAGATGAAAAGAGGCTCGAGGCTATTCCACTTATGAGGCCCTTTCACCTCCCATTTTTAAGTTTGTAAATTACATGAGAGACAATAAAATACATCATTACTGTGATATATATCAATATATATCAATATATATAGCTGGCCTCCCGACGGAGGGCGGCTCTGCGGCAAAGGCAGCGAGGCCGGCTGCCTCCCCTGCTGCGCTCAGCTGCCCGGCTCGGCCCCCTCGCCCTCACCTGCCTGGCTGCTGGTGGGCTCCGCGTCGACGGGGCGGCTACTGGGAGCGGCCGCGCCTCTCGCCCGACCGCCGGTGCCGGGAACGTGGGCGGGCTCCCCAACTGCCACGGCGCTGGAACGATCTTAACCAATACATTTTTATGTTTGTTTATTAGTCATCTGCATAGAATTTCTCCTTATTTTCGGTTCAGTGTTTTAGTGTTCACTGTTTTTAGAATAGTGTAATTTTAATTTTGCTTACAATTTGAATGTAGGCCCCTCTTGATCTTGAGGCCCTAGGCTGAAGCCTAGTTAGCCTATAGGAAAATCCAGCCCTGGGAACGATGCAATTTTGATGATGATGATCATGCCTTATTTTTGAAGAGTCTTTTGGCTTCTAATATTCCTGCTAAAGAAAACCATTAGACCAATTAGGAGAATATTTATAGTTCGGGGTTGAAATGAGGGGTCCTTGGTGCTCTCTGAGTTTGGTGGTTTTCTTGCAGACGTTTCATGGCCCAAACTAGGTAACATCATCAGTGCTAGAAGGGAATGGGGTTTGGGAAGAAAGAGAATGGGGGAGGAGGAAGACTGTGGGGTCTTTGGTGCTCTCAGAGATGGGTTGTTTTCTTGCAAACGTTTCATTACCCAACTAGGTAATACCATCAGTTCTGGGAGGGAGGGATGAGGAGGAGGACGAAGAGGAGTAGGAGGAAGACTTGTGGGGTCCTTGGTGCTCTCTGAGCTTGGTGGTTTTCTTGCAGAATTATGTTGCACCCATTGTAAATGCTTGCCAAACACCGAAATTTGGATTGTGTCTGGATATGGGGATACTGTGATAGTCATAAATACGAGGACCCATCATAAGTCTCTTTTTTTCAGTGGGGTTGTAATTGCTAAAGGGTTACTAAAAGAATGGTTGAACATTAAGGACATTCCCTGTCCTAAAAGACAGAGATAGGATCAAAACCTCAAACTGCTTTCTTCCGTTAATCCATGGATTGAATAAATCTGGCCATGGATCACAGTTTCTCAGACGGATCCTAAACAATCAACAACCAACATTGACACAGCCATGTACTGCTTCAGGGACCATGATATGCAAAAGTCCACATTTGCATCCTAACCATGGATTGCTCGGCTAACCACAGAGCCACAATTATGATAGTAATGTCTATTTTTGATTCTCTGTCATCCAGGTCATGGTTGTCCCCAAAAGTGCTTTTTTCAAGAAGCGACTGGACTTTCTGTTTTTTTTTCTTGAATATAACATTTCAGATGGCCACCGTGTTGCGGTGGTTCTCCTCCTACCTCTCGGACAGGTCGCAGTCGGTGTTAGTGGGGGGGCAGAGATCGTCTCCTAGGCCCCTAACATATGGGGTGCCTCAGGGCTCGGTCTTATCCCCCCTACTATTCAACATCTACATGAAACCGCTGGGAGAGATCATCCGTAGGCACGGGATCAGATACCATCAATATGCGGACGATACCCAGCTGTATCTGTCCGCCCCGTGCCAACTCAATGAAGCGGCAGACGTGATGAACCGAGGCCTTGAGGCCGTTATGGACTGGATGAGGGTTAACAAGCTTGTGCTCAACCCAGAAAAGACCGAGTGGCTGTTGTGTTTCCCTCCCAAAGATCCGACCAATATTCCATCACTCAGGCTGGGGGGTCAAATTTTATACCCCTCAGAGAGGGTTCGCAACTTGGGAGTCCTCCTGGATTCACAGCTATCGTTTGACCACCACCTAACGGCTGTGACCAGGGGGGCATTCGCCCAGGTTCGCCTGGTGCGCCAGTTGCGACCCTACCTGAATCGGGAGGCACTCACAACAGTCACTCGGGCCCTTGTGACCTCTAGGCTGGAATACTGCAATGTGCTCTACATGGGGCTGCCCTTGAAGAGCATCCGGCGACTTCAGCTAGTACAGAACGCGGCCGCGCGAGTGATTGTGGGTGCACCTCGGTTCACCCACATAACACCTATCCTCCGCGAGCTGCGCTGGCTACCTGTCGATCTCCGGATGCGCTTCAAGGTGCTATTAGTCACCCATAAAGCCCTGCATGGTAGTGGATCTGGATACTTGAGAGACCGCCTTCTGCCAATTACCTCCCTGCGACCAATTAGATCACACAGATTGGGCCTCCTCCGTATTCCATCGGCCAGCCAGTGCCGGCTGGCAACTACAAGGAGGAGGGCCTTCTCAGTAGTAGCCCCGACCCTTTGGAACGAGCTCCCCGTGGAGATTCGTACCCTCACCACCGTCCAGGCCTTCCGCACAGCCCTTAAGAACTGGCTAGCCCGTCAGGCCTGGGGACAAGGATAGCCGCCCCTCCCGAATGATGAATGTATGTTGCTTATTATTTTTATTATATGTGTCTATGTCATTGTTTGTATTTCCCCCTCCCTGATTTTATGTGAGCCGCCCTGAGTCCCCTCAGGGAAAAGGGCGGCCTATAAATGTTAATAAACATCTAAACATCTAAACAAACAGATGTTTCACTTCTCATCCAGGAAGCTTCTTCAACTCTGAGAGCAGAAGAAGCTTCTGAGAGAAGCTGAAGAAGCTTCTTGGATGAGAAGCGAAACCTCTTCAAAGAAAAACCAAAACGTCTTTGGGATATGCTAGCAATGTTTGGCACTGTTGTGGCCCATCAGTAGATAGCAGAGCTGGCAGCAGATTCGGACAGAGAGGAGGTTGGGGAGGAACCTGGGCCAGTCCTGGACTCTGGGGAAGGCTCTGAGGAGGGCTCTGGGTCAGAGGCAGAGAGGGGGCCAGGACCGTCTGACAGTTATCAGCTGCCTTCAGAGTCAGACATCAGTGGGGCAGAAGAACAGCTGGAGCCTGTTCCCAGTGTGCGTAGGCACAGAGTTGCCAGATGAAGGGAAAAGCTGAAGAACAGGGGACGACTTGGGAGTAAGGCTACAGGTGGATGATGAATGTATTTCCCAGAGGAAATAAAAGAGGAGCGAAAGGGAAGTGGAGTTTGCAGGAGACAATTTAGCAATAGCAATAGCAGTTAGACTTATATACCGCTTCATAGGGCTTTCAGCCCTCTCTAAGCAGTTTACAGAGTCAGCATATCGCCCCCAACAATCCGGGTCCTCATTTCACCCACCTCGGAAGGATGGGAGGCTGAGTCAACCTTGAGCCAGTGAGATTAGAACCGCTGAACTGCAGATAACAGTCAGCTGAAGTGGCCTGCAGTACTGCACCCTAACCACTGCGCCACCTCGGCTCTTGTTCGCTTTATTGGTTCCTGACTCTCCAAGACTCCTTGCCGAGTTTTGCAGAGATTGGCCTGGCAGCTCTCCAAGCCAGATAAGGTCTGTGACTATAAATCCTCCCTTGAAAGACTTTGCTGGATGGGAATGAGCAGAATTCACAGTCAATTAATAAAAGGGGTTTTTATCGGGACAAGGAGTTTGCTTCAGGCTCTTGAGAAGCCTCGGTCAGAACAGGTACCTCACCATCCCTGATGTGGAGATGTTTGCCGTGGATTATTTAGGAGCAGCTTCTCAGCGATGATCGATAAATCTGATAATAATTTTGGATGGATTTCATAGGAGAAGAACCCATCAGCAGAACAGCCTCCTCGAAACTAGTCTCTTAATTTAAGCGGGCAGGAAGGATGCCAACTCAGCATGAATCCCTTTGCACACCTTGGCAGGTGATTCTAGCATCGTTATCTACAACCTGTCTCAAGGTGGGATGTTTATTGTGTAAGAGAGAGCAGGGAAACACACACATTCTGACAAGCAAGTAATTATCTTCGCCTGCATCCCATTTTTTTGCGATTTCCAGGTTGAGATGGGAAGCAGGTTTATTTTTATTTTTATTTTATCAAGCTTCCCCTTGTGAATTGGTACCCCAGGGGAGATGGACTCACGTCAGCTGCCAACACCACGTGGGATGGAGAAGGGATCTGGGAGGCGAGCAGAATAAATAATCGCCATTCCGAGAGGAAGGGTGGCTTCGATTCAACCAAACCAGGATTGAAAAGCTCAATCGATGGGAAAGCTTGAATTGGGACGAGTCGAATCGCCCCAAGCAATGCTTAAGAAAAAAGAGCCTGTAAGAAGACAAGTTTAACCATTTAGCTAGAATAAAATAAAAACTCATCTGCATTACTTTATTAACTGCTCAGTAAAACAGGATGAGCCTGGCTTGAGATGAAAGAGGTGAAGGACATCTCCAGGCTGTGCAGGCTCACCTTGGAAATGGAGAAAGCAGCCTCTAAGAAGATGAATCATAGGGATCTGTGGTGGCCCAGCAGGAGCTGTTGGAGCTGCCGATGGACTCCGATAGCGAGGGTCGGCTATGAGTCGGCTATGGAAGATGTGGAGGACCCTGGGCAGAGTTCAGACTCAGAGCAGGGACCAGAGAGGCTGGTTGGCCACCAGGAGGCACCTGAGGCGTGGAGCAGTGGTGAAGATCAAAGGGAGTTTGTCCCTGACGCCAGGCAAAGAAGGGCGGAGAAACGGAGGCAGCAGTCATGGAGACAGACTCATAAGAGATAATCCAGCCCAGGTGGTTGTGGCTTGGCTCCTCCCAAGGGAGTATATAAGAAGAGACTTTGGGAGGAGTCCTTTTGCGGGACACAACCGTTCGTACTAATCTAGAGAACTCCTTGTCTGGTCTGCCTTGTGTTCCCGTGTCTGTTGGAGTCTGGGTTGTTGCCAACTTCTTGCCAGTGAGCCACGGAGACAGACTCATAAGAGATAATCAAGCCCAGGTGGTTGTGGCTTGGCCCCTCCCAAGAGGGTATATAAGAAGAGACTTTGGGAGGAGACCTATTGCAGGACACAACCGTTCATAACACGCTGGAGAAGCTCTTGTTTGTATTGTATCTCTTATCTGTGGGAGTCTGGGTTGCTGCCAACGTCTTGCCTGTGATTTGTGTGTGGGCTGTGAATAAAGCGTGGCTAACAGTAAACTTGTGTCGGCGTTAATCACCGGACGGAGGGGGGGGTCAGAACAGGGATCCAACCAAGATATGTCCATTGTTGTGGCCCACCAGTGGCCAGTGGAGCTGGCAGCTGATTCGGAGAGTGAGGAGGTTGGGGAGGAACCTGGGCCAGTCCTGGAGTCTGGGGAAGGCTCTGAGGAGGGCTCTGTGTCGGAGGCAGAGAGGGGGCCAGAGCCATATGCCAGTTATCAGCCGCCTTCAGAGTCGGACATCAGTGGGGCAGAAGAACAGCTGGAGCCTGTTCCCAGTGTGCGCATGCGCAGAGCTGCCAGGAGAAGGGAACAGCTAGGGAACAAGGGTCGGGAGTAAAGGCACAGGTGGCTGGCACACGATTTATAGTGCTTTTCAACCCCCGGTAGGCCAAACCATGGATATATCCAAGAAAAGAAAAAAGTTTCAGAAGAAAACAGGATGTTTAATTCAACTTGTTCAACTTGTATGCTTGTTCTGTGGCCGCTGAGGAAATAGCCAGGCACGGGAAGGGTTTTGTGGCTTCCGATGTTTTCTTTTCTGTGGGAAATGGGTCCAAATGGCTCTTGGAGTGTTTAAGGTTGCCGACCCCTGGCTTAGGGGTTTTTTTTTATTTGTGGGAAGGGGTCTTTTGAGAGAGATGGATGCAGCTGTGAACCAACAATTACAGGTTTGATACCTTTCCCATTTTTTCTTCCAGCAGTTTTGGGTCATTAGCTTTGAATTCCAATTGTTGCTGGTTTGAGTCCTACCTTTCTCCCCAGCTCCAAAGCCCCCTCCCCAAGGCCCCTTCCCCAAAGCCCCTTCCCCAAAGCCTCTTCCCCAAGGCGCCTTCCCCAAAGCCTCTTCCCCAAAGCCCCTTCCCCAAAGCCCCTTCCCCAAGGCCCCTTCCCCAAAGCCCCTTCCCCAAAGCCTCTTCCCCAAAGCCCCTTCCCCAAAGCCCCTTCCCCAAAGCCTCTTCCCCAAAGCCCCTTCCCCAAGGCCCCTTCCCCAAGGCCCCTTCCCCAAAGCCTCTTCCCCAAAGCCCCTTCCCCAAAGCCCCTTCCCCAAGGCCCCTTCCCCAAAGCCCCTTCCCCAAAGCCCCTTCCCCAAGGCCCCTTCCCCAAAGCCCCTTCCCCAAAGCCCCTTCCCCAAAGCCTCTTCCCCAAAGCCCCTTCCCCAAGGCCCCTTCCCCAAGGCCCCTTCCCCAAAGCCTCTTCCCCAAAGCCCCTTCCCCAAAGCCCCTTCCACAAAGCCCCTTCCCCAAAGCCCCTTCCCCAAAGCCCCTTCCCCAAAGCCCCTTCCCCAAAGCCCCTTCCACAAAGCCCCTTCCCCAAAGCCCCTACCCCAAGCCCCTTCCCCAAAGCCCCTTCCCCAAAGCCTCTTCCCCAAAGCCCCTTCCCCAAAGCCCCTTCCCCAAAGCCCCTTCCACAAAGCCCCTTCCCCAAAGCCCCTTCCCCAAAGCCTCTTCCCCAAAGCCCCTTCCCCAAGGCCCCTTCCCCAAGGCCCCTTCCCCAAAGCCCCTTCCCCAAGGCCCCTTCCCCAAGGCCCCTTCCCCAAAGCCCCTTCCCCAAAGCCCCTTCCACAAAGCCCCTTCCCCAAAGCCCCTTCCCCAAAGCCCCTTCCACAAAGCCCCTTCCCCAAAGCCCCTTCCCCAAAGCCCCTTCCCCAAAGCCTCTTCCCCAAAGCCCCTTCCCCAAAGCCCCTTCCACAAAGCCCCTTCCCCAAAGCCCCTTCCCCAAAGCCTCTTCCCCAAAGCCCCTTCCCCAAAGCCCCTTCCCCAAAGCCCCCTTCCACAAAGCCCCTTCCCCAAAGCCCCTTCCCCAAAGCCTCTTCCCCAAGGCCCCTTCCCCAAGGCCCCTTCCCCAAGGCCCCTTCCCCAAAGCCCCTTCCCCAAGGCCCTTCCCCAAGGCCCCTTCCCCAAAGCCTCTTCCCCAAAGCCCCTTCCCCAAAGCCCCTTCCACAAGCCCCTTCCCCAAAGCCCCTTCCCCAAAGCCTCTTCCCCAAAGCCCCTTCCCCAAGGCCCCTTCCCCAAGGCCCCTTCCCCAAGGCCCCTTCCCCAAAGCCTCTTCCCCAAGGCCCCTTCCCCAAAGCCCCTTCCCCAAAGCCTCTTCCCCAAAGCCCCTTCCCCAAAGCCCCTTCCCCAAGGCCCCTTCCCCAAGGCCCCTTCCCCAAGGCCCCTTCCCCAAGGCCCCTTCCCCAAAGCCCCTTCCCCAAGGCCCCTTCCCCAAAGCCCCTTCCCCAAGGCCCCTTCCCCAAGGCCCCTTCCCCAAGGCCCCTCCCCAAGGCCCCTTCCCCAAAGCCTCTTCCCCAAGGCCCCTTCCCCAAAGCCCCTTCCACAAAGCCCCTTCCCCAAGGCCCCTTCCCCAAAGCCTCTTCCCCAAAGCCCCTTCCCCAAGGCCCCTTCCCCAAGGCCCCTTCCCCAAAGCCTCTTCCCCAAAGCCCCTTCCCCAAAGCCCCTTCCACAAAGCCCCTTCCCCAAAGCCCCTTCCCCAAAGCCTCTTCCCAAAGCCCCTTCCCCAAAGCCCCTTCCCCAAAGCCCCTTCCACAAAGCCCCTTCCCCAAAGCCCCTTCCCCAAAGCCCCTTCCCCAAAGCCCCTTCCCCAAAGCCTCTTCCCCAAAGCCCCTTCCCCAAAACCCCCTTCCCCAAAGCCCCTTCCACAAAGCCCCTTCCCCAAGCCCCTTCCCCAAAGCCTCTTCCCCAAAGCCCCTTCCCCAAGGCCCCTTCCCCAAGGCCCCTTCCCCAAAGCCCCTTCCCCAAGGCCCCTTCCCCAAGGCCCCTTCCCCAAGGCCCCTTCCACAAAGCCCCTTCCCCAAAGCCCCTTCCCCAAGCCCCTTCCACAAGCCCCTTCCCCAAAGCCCCTTCCCCAAAGCCCCTTCCACAAAGCCTCTTCCCCAAAGCCCCTTCCCCAAAGCCCCTTCCACAAAGCCCCTTCCCCAAAGCCCCTTCCCCAAAGCCTCTTCCCCAAAGCCCCTTCCCCAAAGCCCCTTCCCCAAAGCCCCTTCCACAAAGCCCCTTCCCCAAAGCCCCTTCCCCAAAGCCTCTTCCCCAAAGGCCCCTTCCCCAAGGCCCCTTCCCCAAGGCCCCTTCCCCAAAGCCCCTTCCCCAAGGCCCCTTCCCCAAGGCCCCTTCCCCAAAGCCTCTTCCCCAAGCCCCTTCCCCAAGGCCCCTTCCACAAAGCCCCTTCCCCAAAGCCCCTTCCCCAAAGCCTCTTCCCCAAGCCCCTTCCCCAAGGCCCCTTCCCCAAGGCCCCTTCCCCAAGGCCCCTTCCCCAAAGCCTCTTCCCCAAGGCCCCTTCCCCAAGCCCCTTCCCCAAAGCCCCTTCCCCAAAGCCCCTTCCCCAAAGCCCCTTCCCCAAGGCCCCGTACCCCAAGCCCCCTCCCCAAGGCCCTTCCCCAAGGCCCTTCCCCAAAGCCCCTTCCCCAAGGCCCCTTCCCCAAGCCCCTTCCCCAAAGCCCCTTCCCCAAGGCCCCTTCCCCAAAGGCCCCTTCCCCAAGGCCCCTTCCCCAAGGCCCCTTCCCCAAGGCCCCTTCCCCAAAGCCCCTTCCCCAAAGCCCCTTCCCCAAAGCCCCTTCCCCAAAGCCCCTTCCCCAAGGCCCCTTCCCCAAAGCCCCTTCCCAAAGCCCCTTCCCCAAAGCCCCTTCCCCAAAGCCCCTTCCCCAAGGCCCCTTCCCCAAAGCCCCTTCCCCAAGGCCCCTTCCCCAAGGCCCCTTCCCCAAGGCCCCTTCCCCAAGGCCCCTTCCCCAAAGCCCCTTCCCCAAGGCCCCTTCCCAAAGCCCTTCCCCAAAGCCCCTTCCCCAAAGCCCCTTCCCCAAGCCCCTTCCCCAAAGCCCCTTCCCCAAAGCCCCTTCCCCAAGGCCCCTACCCCAAGCCCCTTCCCCAAGGCCCCTTCCCCAAAGCCCCTTCCCCAAGCCCCTTCCCAAAGCCTCTTCCCCAAGGCCCTTCCCCAAGGCCCCTTCCCCAAAGCCCCTTCCCCAAGGCCCCTTCCCCAAAGCCCCTTCCCCAAGGCCCCTTCCCCAAGGCCCCTTCCCCAAAGCCCCTTCCCCAAGGCCCCTTCCCCAAAGCCCCTTCCCCAAGGCCCCTTCCCCAAGGCCCCTTCCCCAAAGCCCCTTCCCCAAAGCCCCTTCCCCAAGGCCCCTTCCCCAAGGCCCCTTCCCCAAGGCCCCTTCCCCAAGGCCCCTTCCCCAAAGCCCCTTCCCCAAGGCCCCTTCCCCAAGGCCCCTTCCCCAAGGCCCCTTCCCCAAGGCCCCTTCCCCAAAGCCCCTTCCCCAAGGCCCCTTCCCCAAGGCCCCTTCCCCAAAGCCCCTTCCCCAAGGCCCCTTCCCCAAGGCCCCTTCCCCAAGGCCCCTTCCCCAAAGCCCCTTCCCCAAGGCCCCTTCCCCAAGGCCCCTTCCCCAAAGCCCCTTCCCCAAAGCCCCTTCCCCAAAGCCCCTTCCCCAAAGCCCCTTCCCCAAAGCCCCTTCCACAAAGCCCCTTCCCCAAAGCCCCTTCCCCAAAGCCTCTTCCCCAAAGCCCCTTCCCCAAAGGCCCCTTCCCCAAGGCCCCTTCCCCAAAGCCCCTTCCCCAAGGCCCCTTCCCCAAGGCCCCTTCCCCAAAGCCCCTTCCCCAAAGCCCCTTCCACAAAGCCCCTTCCCCAAAGCCCCTTCCCCAAAGCCCCTTCCACAAAGCCCCTTCCCCAAAGCCCCTTCCCCAAAGCCCCTTCCACAAAGCCTCTTCCCCAAAGCCCCTTCCCCAAAGCCCCTTCCACAAAGCCCCTTCCCCAAAGCCCCTTCCCCAAAGCCTCTTCCCCAAAGCCCCTTCCCCAAAGCCCCTTCCCCAAAGCCCCTTCCACAAAGCCCCTTCCCCAAAGCCCCTTCCCCAAAGCCTCTTCCCCAAGGCCCCTTCCCCAAGGCCCCTTCCCCAAGGCCCCTTCCCCAAAGCCCCTTCCCCAAGCCCCTTCCCCAAGGCCCCTTCCCCAAAGCCTCTTCCCCAAAGCCCCTTCCCCAAAGCCCCTTCCACAAAGCCCCTTCCCCAAAGCCCCTTCCCCAAAGCCCCTTCCCCAAAGCCCCTTCCCAAGGCCCCTTCCCCAAGGCCCCTTCCCCAAGGCCCCTTCCCCAAAGCCTCTTCCCCAAGGCCCCTTCCCCAAAGCCCCTTCCCCAAAGCCTCTTCCCCAAAGCCCCTTCCCCAAAGCCCCTTCCCCCAAGGCCCCTTCCCCAAGGCCCCTTCCCCAAGGCCCCTTCCCCAAGGCCCCTTCCCCAAAGCCCCTTCCCCAAGGCCCCTTCCCCAAAGCCCCTTCCCCAAGGCCCCTTCCCCAAGGCCCCTTCCCCAAGGCCCCTTCCCCAAGGCCCCTTCCCCAAAGCCTCTTCCCCAAGGCCCCTTCCCCAAAGCCCCTCCCCAAAGCCCCTTCCCCAAGGCCCCTTCCCCAAAGCCCCTTCCCCAAGGCCCCTTCCCCAAAGCCCCTTCCCCAAGCCCCTTCCCCAAAGCCCCTTCCCCAAAGCCTCTTCCCTAAAGCCCCTTCCCCAAAGCCCCTTCCCCAAGGCCCCTTCCCCAAGGCCCCTTCCCCAAGGCCCCTTCCCCAAGGCCCCTTCCCCAAAGCCCCTTCCCCAAGGCCCCTTCCCCAAAGCCTCTTCCCCAAAGCCCCTTCCCCAAAGCCCCTTCCCCAAAGCCCCTTCCCCAAAGCCCCTTCCCCAAAGCCCCTTCCCCAAGGCCCCTTCCCCAAAGCCCCTTCCCCAAGGCCCCTTCCCCAAAGCCCCTTCCCCAAAGCCCCTTCCCCAAAGCCTCTTCCCCAAGGCCCCTTCCCCAAGGCCCCTTCCCCAAAGCCCCTTCCCCAAGGCCCCTTCCCCAAGGCCCCTTCCCCAAGGCCCTTCCCCAAAGCCCCTTCCCCAAGGCCCCTTCCCCAAGGCCCCTTCCCCAAAGCCCCTTCCCCAAGCCCCCTCCCCCAAAGCCCCTTCCCCCAAGCCCCCTTCCCCAAGGCCCCTTCCCCAAAGCCCCTTCCCCAAAGCCCCTTCCCCAAGGCCCCTTCCCCAAGGCCCCTTCCCCAAGGCCCCTTCCCCAAGGCCCCTTCCCCAAGAAGCCCTTCCCCAAGGCCCCTTCCCCAAGGCCCTTCCCCAAGGCCCCTTCCCCAAGCCCCTTCCCCAAAGCCCCTTCCCCAAGGCCCCTTCCCCAAGGCCCCTTCCCCAAAGCCCCTTCCCCAAGGCCCCTCCCCCAAGCCCCTTCCCCAAGGCCCCTTCCCCAAGGCCCCTTCCCCAAGGCCCCTTCCCCAAAAGCCCCTTCCCAAGGCCCCTTCCCCAACGGCCCCTTCCCCAAAGCCCCTTCCCCAAGGCCCCTTCCCCAAAGCCCCTTCCCAAGCCCCTTCCCCAAGGCCCCTTCCCCAAAGCCCCTTCCCCAAAGCCCCTTCCCCAAAGCCTCTTCCCCAAAGCCTCTTCCCCAAAGCCCCTTCCCCAAAGCCCCTTCCCCAAGGCCCCTTCCCCAAGGCCCCTTCCCCAAGGCCCCTTCCCCAAAGCCCCTTCCCCAAAGCCCCTTCCCCAAGTCCCCTTCCCCAAGGCCCCTTCCCCAAAGCCCCTTCCCCAAAGCCCCTTCCCCAAAGCCCCTTCCCCAAGGCCCCTTCCCCAAGGCCCCTTCCCCAAGGCCCCTTCCCCAAAGCCCCTTCCCCAAGGCCCCTTCCCCAAAGCCCCTTCCACAAAGCCCCTTCCCCAAAGCCTCTTCCCCAAAGCCTCTTCCCCAAAGCCCCTTCCCCAAGGCCCCTTCCCCAAGGCCCCTTCCCCAAGGCCCCTTCCCCAAGGCCCCTTCCCCAAGGCCCCTTCCCCAAAGCCCAGGTATTTTCTGCCCTTCCAGCGATTGTCATTTCTGTTCTGCTCGAAAGCCTTCAGCGAATGTTACCATGGCCACCAAGGCAGGACTGGAAATAAATGAAGAGGAGTGGTCTCGCTAGGAATCGACATGGTGCCAATAGGGGGGCTTAGAGCCATAAGACCGATGATGATCCCACAGTGCTGAATCTGTCCGAAGGCAACATTGAAAAGCTTCCAGTAAAACAGAGGACATCCAAACACAGCTGATGAGGTCTGCCTGGAGAGCAAAAGGACTCTCTTTCGGAAGAAATGGGGGAAAAAAAGAGACGGAGAAAAAAACAATTTATAACTATATTATCTTAACCCCAATAGCAAACATTCTCAAGTGCAAAAACAGGAAAACAGAAATTAATTGACCAAGTTGGTCTTCCCAAGTCTTGCTGATTTACACATCCCGTTCGTTATGTCGGATGCGGTTGATAAACATTGCAACCAAACCAGTGGTGAAATTAATTTTTTTTTACTATCGGTTCTGTGGGTTGGTGGGCATGTTATGGCTTGGTAGGTGTGGCAGGGGAAGGATACTCCATTCCCACCCCATTCCAGGGGAAGGATACTGCAAAATCTCCATTCCCCTCCTCAATCTGGGGCCAGCCAGAGGTGGCGTTTGCCAGCTCTCCGAACTACTCAAAATTTCTGCTACAGGTTCTCCAGAACCTGTCAGAACCTGCTGGATTTCATCCCTGAACCAATTAACGTGCAATCACATGCATTATGATGGCTTCACATAGGTGACCTCCCAGGGGCTTGTTGGCACCTGATGCAATGCCCCCTCTTAACAAGACCAGAATCTTTGGGACAAGGGGGCACCAGGTATAACCGAAGTCCTGTTCTACTAGAAGTAATTTCTCATCTCCAGACTGAGTTGGTGTTACCTGCACCTTACAAGTTAGGAGATCCCTGCCATGAACTTACCTACTCAGGCCGTTTACACTTTCAATTCTTTTTTTTTTCTGTTCTTTTTTTTTTTTAAGGAAAATTTTGAAAAACAAACTTTTACAAATATTTACTTCCCTCCCCCCACCGCCAACCTCACCCCCCTGGCTTTCCAGAACCAATACAGGGTATAAATCTTTAACAAAAGCAATCTAAAATACACTTAAAAAGAAAAAAAATATAGTTAATAACGTCTTTCAATTGAGCTTTAGCTCCTCCTTGCTAGACTAGCTCTAGACAATTTATATCATTCCTGGTCTTTAATTATAAGCTATCTGAAATTTCTTAGTCCCATATTTATTTTGAGTGTAATCAATCCATCTTCTCCACTCCAGTTTATATCTCTCGTTTGAGTGGTCCTTGAGATATGCTGATATTTCAGCCATCTCTGCTAAGTTTGTTACTTTCAATGTCCATTCTTGAATAGTAAGCAAATCTTCCTTCTTCCAGTATTGCGCCACCAACAATCTAGCTGCAGTTATTAAATGCAAAATCAAATTAATCTCTACAGCTCTACAATCAGTAATTATACCTAACAAAAATAACTGAGGGGTAAACTTTCAACTCTTGGAGAACGATGGGAAAAGTCTCTCTTCTCTTGAGGGACCCAACTTTTGAATTTTCGTAATATTCTTGGAAAGTGCAAGAGTGAGCACTTGTGGCAGGAAATCTCACTTCAAGCGGATACGTTACATACACTTTCAAACTTCTGCTCTTAAACAATGATAGCCTGGGCAAAATAAAATTCGGTTATACAATAGAATTAGCTGAATGGCAGCAATTATGGGATAGGCATTATAAATCAACAATGACAACTGCGTTAATAAAGAGAATTTGTATAAGAAGTTTTATAGATGGCATTTGCCAGCAGCAAAATTGGTGAAGATGTTGAAGGACAAATCAGTTGAATGTTGGAAATGTCGCCAGACGCCTGGCTCATACTATCATATGCGGTGGACATGTGTAGAAGCAAAAATAAAAAACACCACTGGTCAAAAATACATTGGAAAAGATGTTACAACAACATATTGACTTGAAACCTGAAATATTCCTGTTGGGGATTTTACCAGAAACCTATAGTAAAGAAAGTGTATATTTGATCATCCATGTTATAACAGCAGCTAGGATTGTTTTTGCACAAAATTGGAAAAGCGAAGAGATTCCCACAGAGGAGAATGCAATTAGGAAAATATTAGAACGTGCGGAAATGAAGAGATTAACACTGCCAATTAAAGAGAAAGAACAAACTGATTATTATACTTATATGGGAATCATGTTATCGATGGTTAGAGACTAAATTAAGCATTAGAAGTAAAAGGAGCTGTGTAAAAATGCACTAATCGAATTAACATAATTAATAGAGCTATAGGGAAGGAGGGAGGGAGGGAAGAAGATGACTGTAGTTTTTGATGTTTAAAATGATTTTGTCATTATGGAAATGCCTCGAAATGTAGTCAAATGTAAAGCAAAACAGATGTTGATGTTGTACTGTTTTTGTAATCTATTGCAGTGAAGAAAGTCAAAGTCATTAAATAAATAAATAAATAAATAAATAAATAATAATAATACAGCTATATAAATGAAGAAGAGGATTGTAATGGTATTAGATAGTTAAGGTATTGGTATTAAGATAAAGAATGAATACGATTGTAAATTTTAATTGCTATTGCGCAAAATATTTGTACCCAGATGACACACTGTTTAATGGATGATGGATTGTTTATATTTAAATAAAATAAAAGCTTATTTAAAAAAAAAAAAAAGACTTCTGCTCTCTAGCTTGGCGTTCAATAGGTGGCGACATTGATCAACTTTTCCGGGCCAAAGATGTTCAAGATGTTCCTAGCTAGATTGGAATTGCAGACTTGAGTTTCTGCACATGACATGCATTTCACTGGTGATGGGAACAAGAAATAGGTGGGATGTACTGGAGAGAAAGTTCAATTGTCACCTCAAAATTGAGTGGAGTGAAGAAGAACACTGGAGCCACCAGTAGGTCCTACCTACCAGCATGGAGAAAAGCCCAGGGAGGCTCATAATAGAGAGATGTGTATAAACTCACAAAGTAATTAGAAAGAGAGTCCTGTGGTGAAGCCACAGGAGGGGGCTTCAAGAAGGCAAAATGAAGGCTCTGTAGCTTATGCCATGCAGAACTGACTTTGCATATTTGTGTTGCAAAGAGGGACAATAATGGTCACAACTCAGTTGTTTGATTCAAACAAGTTAACAACCGGTTCTCTGCCCTAATAATTTCTTCCAACAACCAGTTCACCAAACTGCTCAGAAAGTTAACAACCGGTTCTTCTGAAGTGGTACGAACTGGCTGAATCCCACCACTGGCACAAATCTAGAACGGTATAGGAAGGACTCCAGTGTCAGGGTTCAACGGATGCCCTAATTAAATCATGAGCCTCGGGCCAATCTTCAAAAGAAATCCAGTTATTTATTAGGAGCAACATGTGGGCAAGTACCCAAGTGAAGCCAACTCTAACCCCCTAGGTAATTTACGGCCCAATTATGACCCTGTTTTCTCCCTGCCCCCAGGGTCTCCAACCGATCCAACCAGTCAGTCCTAGAGGAGATCCACCCTGGCTGCTCTTTAGAAGGCCAGATCCTGAAGAGGAAACTCAAAGACTTTGGCCACCAAATGAGAAGGAAGAAGGACTCCCTGGAGAAGAGCCTCATGCTGGGAACGACGGAGGGCAAAAGAAGAAGAAGGGGACGGCAGAGGAGGAGGTGGCTGGGTGGAGTCACCGAAGCAGCCGGCGTGATCTTAAATGGACTCCAGAGGAGGGTAGAGGACAGGAAGGCCTGGAGGAACAATGTCAATGGGATTATGAGGGGTTGGACACGACTTCGCAACTAACAACAACAACAAAAGAATTTGGCTTTCCTTTTTGACAAAGAACTTCTTGGCAACTCAAAAGATTGTACGTGGTTTTGCAAATGTTCAGTTGGCTTTTTTGAGATAGATTACAGTTTTACAGCTCCTTCCCCCCCCCCCCCCCAGATGGACGTCGGATCCTGGGGAACACAGCTGCTTCTTCTTGTCACAAACTCACGTAGGGACTTAGCTCCAAGAGTCCCAGTGGGAAGTATTACTTCACAATTATCCGCAGCCTGGCCATGCTAAATTGCAGTGTGCGCACCCACCCACATGGGTGTGAATCATTCTGCGTTCAGTAGGGATGGCATCAACATTGTGCAGGCCTCTTCTCCATGATACAGTCCATTTTCTTTCCTCTAGTTCTGCAAGAGTTACGCACCAAGCCTTTCCAAGCTCAAACTTTCCCCAACCCTAATATTCACTCTTCTTCACTGGATTTGATGAGCTCGGTGTTATCCATATTGGTGTTGCAGAACTATCAGTGCAAAGCAAAACTTGAACACACGTGAAAAATTCCAGGTGAATGCATGCTTTCCTTTTCCAAGATTGTTCTGACCGAGGCTTCCCAAGAGTCTGAAGCAAACTCCTGGTCCCAACAAAAAACCCTTTTAATTTAATTGACTGTGAATTCTGTTCAGTCACATCCAGCAAAGTCTTTCGAGGGAGGATTTACAGTCACAGACCTTCTCTGGCTTGGAGAGCTGCCAGGCCGATCTCTGAAAAACTTGGCCAGGAGTCTCGGAGAGTCACGGACCAATGAAGCAAAGTAATTGTCTCCTGCAAACTCCACTCCCCTTTCGCTCCTCTTTTATTTCCTCTGGGAGGGGCTGTTCATTGTCCACCTGTGGCCTTACTCCCAAGTTGACCCCTGTTCTTTAGCTGTTCCCTTCGTCTGGCAGCTCTGTGCATGCGCACACTGGGAACAGGCTCCAGCTGTTCTTCTTCCCCACTGATCTCTGACTCTGAAGGCAGCTGATAACTGGCATACAGCCCTGGCCTTCTCTCTGCCTCCGACACAGAGTCCTCATCAGAGTCTTCCCGGATTTCAGGAGTGGCCCAGGTTCCTCCCCAACCTCCTCGCTGTCCGAATCTCCTGCCGGCTCTTCTGGCCACTGGAGGGGCCACAACAAAGATTGGATCCATCGTAGCGCTTGCAATTTATTTACTCCTATTCAGCCTTTGCTCTGCAGGTGCCTGGACTGAGCGAAAGGCCAGGTGAGTCTGCTGAATAGGGACTTTTCTAAAAGGAAGTCCTTCCTGAATCCTAGGCGAATGTATTTGGCATCTAATGAATGGAACTGAAATATGATGTATCTCGAATATCCGTCGCTGCTGATGGATGCTATAAAAAAGTCTTCTGGGCAGTCCGGCCTATTTTTAAATCCACCATTCATCTGGACAGACGTTTGTTGGGAGTTTTTAATTAAGGCCATCATTTCACAAGCCTAAAAAAAATTGTTCTGATCTGTTCGTGGAACAAGATGATGATTTCCAGAAATTGGACTTTTTAGGAAATGACACCCCCTTCTGTCCCGCTTTCTCTCCTCTCTCTCTCTCTCCCCATCTCCCTATCTCTCCCCTCTCTTCCTCTCTCCCCTCTCCCCCTCTCTCTGTCCCTCTCTCCTCCCTCTTCCTCCCTCTCCCCTTCTCTCTCCCCTTCTCTCCTCTCTCCCCCCCTCTCTCTGTCCCTTTTGTTCTACCTCTCCTGCTCTCTGGTCCTCTCTCTCTCTTTTCTCTCCCTCCCACTCCTTTCTCTCCTTCTCTTTCTCCCTCTCCTCTCTCCCCCTTTCTCTGTCCCTCTCTTCTCCACCTCCCTCCCTCTGTTCCTTTCTCTCTCCCCCTCTCTTTCTGTCCCTCTCGCTTTGTCCCTCTCCTCCCTCTCTCTGTTCCTTTCTCTCTCTCTCTCTCCTCTCCCCCCTCTCCTCTGTCTCCCTCTCTCTCTCTCTCTCTCCCTCAGCACCTATATAGCTGTTTCATTTTAACTGTTAATTATTTTGAGTCTTTTTCTTTGTTTTAATGTCACCTTAGGAATCTTTATTTTCCATCTCAAGAATGCAATTTATACATTTCTCGGTGATATGCAAGAACCCCAGGAACGGAAGCAATTCTGCTTGCCCAGGCTGGTTGCTGGCTTTTTTGAAGGATAACTTTTTATTATTTTCATTATGGAACGTCGTTCAATATTTTTAAATTCTGGCAAGGGCAGGATAACCCAATCCATTGGCAGTTCCTCCTATGGTTTAGTCTCGAGACCCCAAACATCCTCATTGTTGCTCTTCTCTGCATTCCTCCTAGACCCCACACCATCTCTTTTGTATCGCGGGGAGCAGAATTGTGGTCTAATAAAGAACTGTGGTCTAATAAAGCAGTACTAACACTTCTTGTGAACTTGAGGCTATCCCTCTGTTGATGCAACCTCGTTGGCTTAGTTGAGTTGAGTTTGAGTTGAGTTTATTGATCTTGTATGCCGCCCACTCCCGAAGGATTCCGGGCGGCTTACAATAAACAATAAGTTGGCCAATAATCCCAACCAGTCCGGCTTCAGACCTGGTTACAGCACAGAAACCGCTTTGGTCGCATTGACCGATGATCTCTGGAGGGCCAGAGATGGAGGCTATGCGTCCATCCTGGTTCTCCTTGACCTCTCAGCGGCTTTCGATACCATCGACCATGGTATCCTTCTGCGACGACTGCGGGAGGTGGGAGTGGGAGGCACTGTTCTGCGGTGGTTCTCCTCCTACCTCTCGGACAGGTCGCAGTCGGTGTTGGTCGGGGGGCAGAGATCGTCCCTGAGGCCCCTAACATGTGGGGTACCTCAGGGTTCGGTCCTATCCCCCCTACTATTTAACATATACATGAAACCGCTGGGCGAGATCATTCGGAGGCACGGGATAAAATACCATCAATATGCGGACGATACGCAATTGTATCTGTCCGCCCCGTGCCAACTCAATGAAGCGGTGGACGTGATGAACCAGGGTTTGGAGGCCGTTAAGAACTGGATGAGTGCTAACAAACTGGTACTCAACCCGGATAAAACCGAGTGGCTGTTGTGCTTCCCCCCAATAATTTGGCTAATACACCAACGCTTAGGCTGGGGGGTCAAATTTTATACCCTCAGATAGGGTCCGCAACTTAGGAGTCCTCCTGGATCCACAGCTGACTTTTGATCACCAGCTGTCGGCTGTGACCAGGGGGGCATTTGCCCAGGTTCGCCTGGTCCGCCAGTTGCGGCCCTACCTAGACCGGGGGGCTCTCACAACAGTCACTCGAGCCCTTGTGATCTCTAGACTGGAATACTGCAATGGGCTCTACATGGGGTTGCCCTTGAGGTGCATCCGGCGACTACAGCTAGTCCAAAATGCAGCCGCGCGAGTGATAGTGGGCGCACCGCGGTTCGCCCACGTTACACCTGTCCTCCGCGAGCTGCACTGGCTACCTGTTGGTCTCCGGGTGCGCTTCAGGATACTGATGACCATCTTTAAAGCACTCCATGGTAGTGGATCTGGGTACTTGAGAGACCGCCTTCTGCCGATTACCTCCCTAAATCGACCAATTAGATCGCACAGACTGGGCCTCCTCCGAATCCCATCTGCCAGTCAATGTCGACTGGCGACCACACGGAGGAGAGCCTTTTCTGTTGCTGCCCCGACCCTGTGGAACGAGCTCCCCATGGAGATCCGTACCCTCACCACTATCCAGACCTTCCG
Source organism: Thamnophis elegans (assembly GCF_009769535.1). NCBI lineage: Eukaryota > Metazoa > Chordata > Lepidosauria > Squamata > Natricidae > Thamnophis > Thamnophis elegans. The sequence goes on from NC_045552.1 coordinate 57,351,375, forward strand.
CGCAGCCCTCAAGATCTGGCTCTCCCAGCAGGCCTGGGGATAGGTTTCCAATTACCCGCCCGAGTGTTTGATTGCTGAATGAAAGTTGTGTTTTATTATTTTTTCTTTGTGCACATATTGTTCTGTTGCTGACCTTGCACCCCCCTCCCCTGTGGTTGTAAGCCGCCCTGAGTCCCCTCAGGGAAAAGGGCGGCATATAAATCCCAATAAACCTATAAACCTATAAACCAACCAATTCGCTGGTGCAAAGAGCCAACGTCCCCCCCAAACGTAGTTAGCCCCTGTTTCTACCCATTGGACCATTTTAAGGAGGCCTGCATCACACTTCCTCTGTTTCTGGAGGCTAAAAATAAACCAACTAAGTTGGAAAGAGCAGTACAGCTGTGGGAGACCAGCTAACCTTCTGATTAAGCATCAAGTCAGGTCCCAGCGGATATTAATTGCCTGAAAATAGCTGCTATGACAAACAATTATTAGTACCTGGAAAATTAATCTTAAGCCTGAGTTTGCACCTCGAGAATCGGGTTGGAATGTGCCCCCAAAGCCTACCATTTCCAATTCTTCTTCCATTGGGATCCCCATATATTTCCCCCACCCACCCTTGGGGGAGTCATTCCAGCTTTCCAACGTTGGGCACCTCAGAGGAAGCGAAGTAGCTAGAGCAAATTGGAGTTGCTCTTGATTTAAAGGCGCTGACGGTGGGCCCGTTGGCAGCCCCCAGGTCTTCTTTGAATCAAATAGGCAGCTATAGGAGCCGAGGTGGCACAGTGGTTAGGGTGCAGTACTGTAGGAAACTTCAGCTGACTGCTATCTGCAATTCAGCTGTTCAAATCTCACCGGCTCAAGGTTGACTCAGCCTTCCATCCTTCCGAGGTGGGTGAAATTAGGACCCAGACTGTGGGGGCGATATGCTGACTCTGTAAACCGCTTAGAGAGGGCTGAAAGCCCTATGAAGCGGTATATAAGTCTAACTGCTATTGCTATGTAGAGCCGAGGTGGCACAGTGGTTAAATCCAGCACTGCAGGCTACTTCAGCTGACTGCAGTTCTGCAGTTCGGCTGTTCAAATCTCACCGGCTCAAGGTTGACTCAGCCTTCCGTCCTTCCGAGGTGGGTAAAATGAGGACCCGGATTGTTGTTGGGGGCAATATGCTGACTCTGTAAACCGCTTAGAGAGGGCTGAAAGCCCTGTGAAGCGGTATATAAGTCTACCTGCTATTGCTATTGCTATTTAAGCCAATGTGGATCCCTGCTTATGGGTAATTTTTTTTGTTTTGCCGATGCCAGGTGCCATTTAATCGAATCAGGAGCTCTCCTGGAGCCAATCACGGCTCCACCCAGTAGATAATTTTGTATGAAGGGAAAAAAAACTGCTTTTAATCTAACAGGCAGCCATCTCAGCTGGTCAGTTTCCCTGTTCATGGTTAATTTTGCAGATGCAAAAGGCTCTTTGCCATTAGCACAAATCTGCAGGGGAGAATTATGGCATTGGGTCAGCCCTGACGGGAATGAATATTGGGTAACATGAAAGGCTTTCAAAGCAACCTCACGTCGGTCTTTGAGTTCCTCCACATCTCTCTCCCTCTCTCTCTCTCTCTCTCTCTTGTTTTAAAAGCACCTTTTGGGGTTCAGCACCTGTTTTCTGAGCTCCACCCACCTGCCGATGAGAGCAGGATAGAGAGAGAAAATTCTATTAGTCTCCCCCCAGCCGCGACCGTGGCTAATGCTAAGAACGCTGGGATGGTTTTCCCGAAGGCCAGAAAACAGCAAAGGGAGCAGGCAGTCATTCCGGATAAATATTTCATGCCTCCTTATTGATTTGATGCTGCGATCCAATGTTATCGTAAGGGCTCCGAGGCCAGGGCTACCTTGGACAGCAGCTCTTACCAAGCGCTTTGCAGCCGGCGATGGTCGGCTGATTTCATAAACACCCTTCTGGGAATCTTCTTTTGCAAGTGATAAAACTTTATGGTTGCCGAGGGGAGGGGAAGTATCGCTACCAAGGGGGGGGGGAAGAGAGAGACACAGAGAGAGAGAGATAAAGAGATAGAGAGAGAGAGATACAAAAAAGAGAGAGATACACACAGAGAGAGACAGAGGTACAGAAAGAGAAATACAGAGAAACAGAGAGAGAGAGAGAGAGACAGAGATACAGAGAGAGAGATACAGAGATACAGAGATACAGAGGAAGAGAGATATATATAGAGAGAGTGGGAGAGAGAAAGAGAGATACAGAGATACAGAGGAAGACAGATACAGAGATATAGAAGAAGAGAGATACAGAGATACAGAGGAAGAGAGATACACACAGAGAGAGAGATACAGAGATACAGAAAGAGAGATACAGAGATACAGAGGAAGAGAGATACAGAGAGAGAGAGATACAGAAAGAGAGATACAGAGATACAGAGGAAGAGAGCTACAGAAAGAGAGATACAGAGGAAGAGAGATACACACAGAGAGATACAGAGATACAGAGGAAGAGAAATACAGAGATACAGAAGAAGAGAGATACAGAGATACAGAGGAAGAGAGATACAGAGAGAGAGAGATACAGAAAGAGAGATACAGAGATACAGAGGAAGAGAGATACAGAAAGAGAGATACAGAGGAAGAGAGAGAGATATAGAGATACAGAGGAAGAGAGATACAGCAAGAGAGAGATACAGAGATTCAGAAAGAGAGATACAGAAATACAGAGGAAGAGAGCTACAGAAAGAGAGATACAGAGGAAGAGAGATACACAAAGAGAGATACAGAGATACAGAGGAAGAGAAATACAGAGATACAGAAGAAGAGAGATACAGAGAGAGAGAGATACAGAGATACAGAGGAAGAGAGATACAGCAAGAGAGAGATACAGAGATTCAGAAAGAGAGATACAGAAATACAGAGGAAGAGAGATACAGAGAGAGAGAGAGAGAGAAATACAGAGATACAGAAAGAGAAAGAGAGATGCAGAGAGACAGAGGAAGAGAGATACAGAGAGAGGGGGGGAGAAAGAGAGATACAGAGAGCAAGCGAGCAAGAGAGAAAGAGAGAGAGAGAGAGAGAGATTGGTTTTCGTCTTCTCTTGCTGCATTCTCTGAATGAGTTGGCTGAAAATGGCAACCTCTGTCCCTCCCCAATTTCCACGTAACGGATTTAATCAAAAACCAGGATTTGGTTCCCAGGAGGTGGTTTCTCCTTCAATTTTGCTCCTGCTCAAGGAGAAGAGGTGAGCTCTCTCTTTTGCCCTCCCTGCCTGAGGATTCCTTCCCATCCCTGGGTCTGTGGTAGAGAGGTGGGCAATTCCTTGAGGAAGCCTGGTTGTTTTCTGGTAGGTGTTTCCTTACCCAAGCTAGGAAAGATCGTTGGTGTTGGAAGGGAGTGGTGTTTGCTCTCTGAGAACTGATCCTGTTAGCTAGTTGGGTGATGAAACGTTTGCAAGAAAGCAACTGAGCTCGGAGAGTACTCCACAGTTTCCTCCTCCTCCTCCTCCTCCTCCCCCCTCCTCCTCCTCCTCCTCCTCCTCCCATTCTCCTCCTTCATAAACCCCATTCTCTTCTAGCATTGATGATGTTACCCAATCATGTGTCATGAAACATCTGCAAGAAAACAACCAACATCAGAGAGCACCAAGGATCTCTCATTTCAACTCCGAACTACAAACATTATTAATCCCCCATGGAGCCAGGATTCCCTGATTTGCACCTCTTGAAGCTCCGTTTTGTCTATCAGCAAAGCGTGACCCCCAGCTTCTTCGCATGGCCACCTCACCACCTGCAGCCCTCGGCTTGCAAGGCCACCAGCCCCCAACCCTCACCTGGGAGATCTGTGGACACCTGCCCCAGGTTTATGACATGTCTTTGTGCTACAGGAGATCACCTTTTTTTGGAATCCTCCTGGGAGACGAAGGCTTAGAAGAGATTTTGACTTCCCCTGAATCTCCTTCTAATAACCAGGAGTTCCAAAGTTCAGGATTTGGCCTTACATTTTTTTTTTCTTAGCCTTTTGTTGGAAGTTCTACCCTGTTTCCCCCCCAAAACAAGACCTAAATGGAGAATAAGCCCTAGCAAGATTTTTCAGGATGCTCATAATATAAGCCCTACCAAAAATGCGCACCAGTTAAGATCGCCAACTAAATGGATGGATTTGGTACTGTATTCCCCCCCAAAACAAGACCTAAATGGAAAATAAACCCTAATGCATCTTTTGGAGCGAAAATTAATGTAAGATCTGGTCTTGTTTTTGGGGAAACATGGTAGCTTGCTTCTCAGCTCTGCTTCTTGAGTGTCCCCTTTAGATTCGATTCACCTCTTGATTTAGGGTGAGAAATTATTTTTATTTTAAAAAAATTATTTTATCAATTTCATATATACATTCACAATTATATGATCTCATAATTGTTATTAATAATATGTATTTATAACAGTTTTTCCCCTACAGTTGACAATATACTTGAAGATTGCTTTCTTACCATCCTCTAGATCCATCTTATCTTACAATGGTCCTACTTCTTCTTCCCTCCCTCCCTCTTTCCTTCCCTCGTTTCTTCTCTCCTACTCTCCTTCCTTCCCTCCTTCCTTCCCTCCCTCCTTCCAACTTCCCTCCTTCTCTCCTTCCCTCCTTCCTTCCCTCCCTCCTTCCTTCCTTCCCGCCTTTCTTCTCTCCTTCCTTTCCCCTTTCCTTTCCTCCTTCCTTCCCCCCTTCCTTCTCTCCTACATTCCCTCCTTCCTTCCCTCCTTTCTTCTCTCCTTCTCTCCTTCCTTCCCTCCTTCCTTCCCTCCTTTCTTCTCTCCTTCCCTCCTTCCTTCCCTCCTTGCTTCCCTCCCTCCTTCCTACCCCCCTTTCTTCTCTCTCTTCTCTCCTTCCTTCCTTCCTTCCTTCCTTCCTTCCTTCCTCCTCTCCTTTCCCTTCAGGGTGAGAAATTAAATTGCTCCAGATTTACCTAAGCTTCCTGTACTGGAAGAACCTGTATTGTGTTTCTTGTTCAGCATTTCTCCATGGAAGCAAAGCAGCGGTGATGATAACACGCGAAGTAGCTAACTCTTTCTTCCCTCCAGCAACTGATTTATTCTAGGTCTGGTCCTTGTTCTACGGAGATAAGAGGTGGGGTTGATTAGGCAATTAAAAAAAAAAAGAATGAAGGGACGATCTGATTGATAAAGTGGCTTTATGGCGTGAAACTTTTGTCGCCTCTGAATCGGGCAGCAAATTCTTTAAAAAAAAAAACCTTTAAACACCTACGCAGAAGAGCTGCAGATAGCTGCAACGTCTCCAAGGAGGGAGCATCAATTTCCCTCCCGGGTGGGGGTGGGGGTGGGGTGGGGAAAATACTCCTCTTCTGCAACCCCCAAGAGACGAGAGGTCCTCCCCCCTCTCCTTAAAACAGCAGCCGAGAGGCAGAGCGTGCTTCTGATTAATTGCCAAATCAAATGAAAATGCATTTATTTAATTAGCCTCCTGTTGCCCGGTGAGCAAATGGCCTCTGTATTTATCTTTCCTTTGGCACAGCCTCGGATGGAAAGGCTGTTTCTGCAAAGGTGGCCCGTCTCCAAATTCCCCCATGGATACATTTGCACAGGTAATTTTGCAGTTCATTTAGAGACCGTTCCAAGTTACGACAGCACTAGAAAAAAAGCGACTTTTTGACCATTTTTTCAAGGCTGATGACCGTGGCAGCCTTTGATCCAAATTCAACTGCTTGTCTACTGACTCCTACTTATGACGGTTGCCGGGGTCATGGGTGATCCCCTTTTGCGACCACCACAGTCGATGGGGAAGCCAGATTCACTTAACAACATGATCCACTGCAGTGATCCACTCAATCACTGTGGCAAGAAAAGTCATAGAAAGGGAGAACATTCACTTAACCAAAGCCTCACTTAGCAGCAGAAATTTGGGACTCGATTGCGGTCGTACCTTGAGGACTTCCCATACGCTCATTGTGTTCTTGCAAAACCTTTACGAAAATGTGTGCAGTGCTTTTCTCTACGGTCCCATGAAGCCAACCTTCCTAGTGATTGTTCCGAAAGAATTTCAGCTTTGGAGGTGGCTAGGAATAGCCGGAGCGTCCAAATTAAGGACAGTAGATTTGGTGCTATTAAACTGAGAAAGGCATGGATCAGCCCTTGAGACCACTTACTTTGATAAAGTGATGATTTTTGGCAGATGCTTCACGCTTCACCTCACACGTCTCCATGGTGTGCAGGTCCCGTCAAACTCACCTGAGCCCAGGTGTAGCTGCTGCTATGCCCCTTTCAAGTATTTCTCCCAAGTAGTTCACACCTTCAAAACAGACCCTCTTGGGTTGATGATCGACGCTAAAGTAAAAGTCTCCAGACAAATATTTTTAAGTGTAAATGTATCGATTGTAAACCAGAATTATTTCGGTTAGGCAGGATACCAGAAAAAATAGGATAAAGGGAATGCATATTTGATATTGCATGTTTTAACAGCAGCAATAATTGTATTTGGACAACATTGGGAAACGTGAGGAAAGACCTGCAGAAGAAGATGTAATTGGGACAATATTGGACTGTGCAAAAATGGACAGATTAACGTTTAAAGTTGAAAGGAAAAGAAGAGACAGAATGTTTTCGAACTGGGGAATTGTTTCATCAATGGCTGGGTAAAAGAGGTAGAAATTAGGAACTTAATAAGTTTATACTATATAAACAAATTGACCCAGATGTTCGCTGTTCATCCAGTACATATTGTCTGTATGTAAACTAGTTGCTTTTATGTATATCTATACTAGTCTCCCTTTATTTATTTATCTATCAGCATATATATATATATATTAAAATATATATATATATATAAAAGCATATATATATATATATATATAAATCTAATATATATATATATATATATATATATATATATATATATATATATATAGAGAGAGAGAGAGAGAGAGAGATATAGATTAGATAGATATAGATATAGATATAGATATAGATATAGATATAGATATAGATATAGATATAGATATAGATATAGATATAGATATAGATATAGATATAGATATAGATATAGATATAGATTAGATAGATAGATATAGATATAGATATAGATATAGATATAGATATAGATATAGATATATAGATATAGATATAGATATAGATATAGATATAGATATAGATATAGATATAGAGATAGAGATAGAGATAGAGATATAGATATAGATATAGATATAGATATAGATATAGATATAGATATAGATATAGATATAGATATAGATATAGATAGAAATTCAGCAGGTTCTGACAGGTGCTGCAGAACCAGTAATGGAAATTTTGAGTAGTTCGGAGAACTGGCAAATACCATCTCTGGCTGGCCCCAGATTGGGGTGGGAATGGAGATTTTGCAAAATCCTTCCCCCAGGAGTGAGGAGGGAATGGGGATTTTGCAGTATCCTTCCCCTGCCCTACCCACCAAGCCATGGTAGTAAAAAAAAAATTGAATTCCACCACCAATTTTCCAGTGGAAAATTGAATTCCACTTATTTGATATATCAAATAAAATAAATAAATGTACATTCTGTAGCTGCAAGTTAGCTTGGAATATAGTCTATTCCACCTACTCTTTTGATCTGAAATGTTTAGCTCAGCTCAGCCTCCTCCTCCGTGGCTTTCCTGACTAACAAAATGTTTGAACATAACCTTAGTATCACATGTACTCTAAATCTATGTGCCAGAGAAACTCATCTAACGGTAACATCTACCGTTTTATTAAAACGGGCAAGCTAGTGTGAATCACAGATGTCCTGCTGTTAAAAGTAAATATATCCAGGGAATGGTCAGCCAAATGTTACAGAGATTGAAGGCATTCATGAATATACATGAAGATGAATATACATTTGACCATTGTCAATAACTGTTTTACAATAGGTGAGGAATGCAGATGGGGATAGGCAGGATTCTGAGCAAAGAGAAGGTTAGTTTACTTTATTGAAAACTATTGTCATTGCGCCTTGTACAATGAAATGAAATGCCATCTTCAGTGTACATCATACATAAGAAAATATAAAAATAAAACACAAACACACATCCTTCCCATTCTATACAATTGAATTGGAAACCCCTGAGATTGCATTAAGATTGCACGAATACCGACTTCCGGGGGGCGTGGCCTGTTGCCGAGGAGGGCTCCACCGAGCTCCTCAGAGATCTGGTCTGTATATCTAAATAAGATCATAGATAGCACCCCTTTCTGGCTAAGAAAGGGACAGGGAGAATAGCCCCGTAGGTTAGGATCTAATCGTAAACCACAGCCTTTTTTCTTTTTTGGCTGTGGAAAGAGATTAGTTCCGGCCGAAGCGGAGCTCTTATCTCCAGCCATTTCTTCTCAGCTGCCTTTTTTTTTGGCAGCCCCAGACAGGCTAGCCCCCCCCCAGGACAAGACAAAGTTTTTTTTCCAAGCTAGAATTGATACGGGCGGGTCCCACCCCTGTGAGATTTATGTTTTCAGTACTATCGTAAATACCAGCACCATTCGTCTTAGAGACTTCTTTGTCTAATTAGACCTCAAAATGGCGATTTCTCTCCGTGGATGATTGATATACTTAGCCGGTGTTATCTTCCTGCAGACTGCTCCTTAAGAAAATAAATTTTTCTTTTTTGGAAATAGAGGGGAGCGAAGCTCTGCTTACTTGCTTATTTATTATGCCATCCAAATCAAAGAAGCGTCTTGCTACAAAAGAATTTAAAGAATTTTCATTGGAAGCACAGCCTTTGTCTCCTATGTCTTCTGTTGAGGAACTTTTAACACAGGAATACCTCCTTAAAATGCTTAATGCTTTTAAGAAAGAAATCAGGGAATTTGTATTGGAATTATTTGATGATTTACAATCTAAAGTTAATCAAATGAAGGCGAATACTTTTGCAGCTGTGTCTGCCCTGTCAGATTACTCTGCTGAAATAGAAAACAAATTGGAAAGTCTGGAGAAGGCTAATTTTAATTTGACTACCAATATTCAAATTTTACAAGAAAAAATTAGAAATAACGAAGAACAGCTTATGATACTAAATTTTAATAGGAAGGCATTTGCAATTAGAGTCAGAGGATTCCGTGAAAAGAAGCAAGAGAATTTAAAACAGACCTTTGCTGAAGCCTTCAGCCACGCGCTGGGAAGCCCGGGACTTAACTTTGATTGGCAGATTCGGAAAATCTATCGCCAGAACTCATTGATAGCGGAACAGCGACAGCTCCCGAGGGACATAATTATATATTTCTCTACAAAAGAATCTAGAAACGCGATTGTGCAAAATTTTTATAATAACAGGCTCCGAATTGATGACCAGGACCTGATTGTCTTCAAAGAGATTCCTTTCCAGATATTGAGAGCAAGAAGGGACTACGCCTTTTTAACTAAAGAGCTTAGGAGTCAACAGATTCGATACAGATGGGAGGCCCCTGCCGGCATCACGGTTACATTTGAGAATCAAAGATTTCGTCTTAACTCTATTTCGGAGGCTCAAGATTTCTATTGTAGGATTCTGAAGGCGGGACTTCCTGACGCGCTCGGAAGAGAGGAGAGACAAGCGGAAGGAGAAAGCAAACGGCTGGCCATGCGGCTGCAAGATGGAGGGGGTAGCCCCTCCTCCCTCGGAGAAGCAGAAGAACGCAGATCGAGAATTTAGATACTTCAAAAGACTTCCTAAAGTTGAGGACTGAATGGGGGTTTGAGACCTCTCTCCGGTAGAAAAAGTGGACTAATTTTTATCAGAAGGGAAAGCTGGACGAAACTACTTTGAGCTAGATTCTAAAGTAACGTTAGCACAAATTTGATAGTGGTTAAAAGAATGCGGAATGATTTATGTTGTTTAAACTTTGTTAGATGGGACTATTTTAAAATAGAAGGTTAACTGACTCTTGCTGAGTCATTATTTGAAAATGATCCATGCTATTTAACTTTTATTTGAAGGGAAAGTTGGTTGTTATAGTTACTTTTTAAATAAACGCTAGTATAAATTTGATAGTGGTAAATATTAGACAAGCAAGAGATGAGGGTAAAATGTATGTGGAATGAATTATGTTATTTGTGGTAAATACCAGACAAGCAAGGGAAGAGGGTAAAATTTACGTTGTTTAAAGCTTATTAGAACAGGAAGCCGCTTGGGATTATCTTAAGATAACTGTAAAAAGAATGCGGAATGATTTATGTTGTTTAAACTTTGTTAGAAGCGACTACCTTAAAATAGAAGGTTAACTGACTCTTGTTGAAAGTATTACTGGAATATGTGGAATGATTCATGCTACAAATCGCTCTGAGCTATATTTTAAACAAATGTTAGTATAAATTTGATAGTGGTAAATATCAGACAAGTGGGGGATGAGAGTAAAATGCATGTGGAATGAACTAAGTTATTTAAATTCTACTAGAAGGGGAAGTCGGTTGGAATTATCTTAAGATAGAAATTGATTCCTGTGTAAAGTAATATCTGATCTATGTTGCTTAACTTTACTAAGAAGGGGAAATCTGGTTAGATTATTTTGAATTACGGTTTGAAAAAGGGGTAAAGAAAGATCATTCACGTTGTTTAAATTTTACTAGAAGGGAAAGTTTGATTACTTGTCTGTAAAGTTATATTTGAATATATGGCAGGAACTATGCTGCTTAAATCTCATTGGAAGGGATCATGAGGTTTAGGAAGGGAACGGGAGAGTCTACAGAAGATCGGGGTAAATAGCAAAGAAGTAAGAGACGAGAATAAAATATAGATAGAATGATTTATACTATTTAAGCATAGATAAAGATGGGGGGCTGAGATCAACACAAAGAATGGTTTCTTTTTTTTTCTTTTTTATATATTACTTTTATTTTTTAATCCATATGTATACAAGATATTTTAGATAGAAGGTAGTGCCAGGTGTGGGCCCTGGGAAGCCGGGAGGATTAGGGATGGGGATTGTGGGGGGTGGGGTGGGGGGGGTTAACATAATCTTAATAAGAACAAGAATGTATTTATATACGGTGGTTCCTTTTTTTTTTTATTACATTTATTAGATCAAACAACACTCGAATAAAGGCATACACCAAGGAGGGAGGTAGAGGGAAGGAAGAGGGAGGAGTAAGGAAGGAGTAAGGGGAATGTAAGGAGTATGTAAGGAGGGTGTCTGGGGAGTAAGGGGAGAAGGAAGGTTTGAGGGGAAAGGGAAGTAGGAGGGGAGTGTTAGAGGGAGAAAGGAAAGTTGGAGGGGGTAGATGGGGTGTATGGAGGATGCAAGGGTTAGGTGGGGTTGGGAATGATGAGTTGTGTTTCTTTTTTATTTGTTCGTTTTATTCCTTTTTTCCTTTTTTTTTCTTCTTTTCTTATAGTAAATACCCTGTGTATAAATGATTGCAAATGGAATGTGAAAATTGAAAATTGAATAAAATATTTTACAAAAAAAAAAAAAAAAAAAAAAAAAGATTGCACGAATACCATAGAATTCAGTAAAGTTGCTGCCCTGGGATAGAAACTGTTTTTCAGCCTCGTGACCCGTCAAAAGCGCGTTCCACAAAAGCGCGGTCAACGAAATCGCGTATGTGACGTCATCACAACGCGACGAAAAAGATCGAAAAATTGAAATAAAAATTAAATTACAGCAAGCCGATTCACATAAAGGTAAGGGTTAGGTTAAGGGTTAGGGTTAGGGTTAGGTTAAGGGTTAGGGTTAGGGTTAGAGCGTTAGCGTTACGTTTAGCGTTAGGTTAAGGGTTAGCGTTAGGTTTTTCGTTACGTTAAGGGTTAGGTTTAGGGTTAGGTTTTGGGGGGTTAGGGGAAGGTTTTAGCTTTATTTTTACATTTTTCGATCTTTTTCGATCTTTTTCGTCGCGCTGTGATGACGTCACATACGCGCTTTCGTCGACCGCGATTTTGTCGTCCGCGGTTTTGTGGTAGAACCTTTCAGCCTATTGGTCCTGGTTTTTATTGTCCTGTACCGGCTGCCAGATGGTAATAGTTCAAAAAATAATAATAATGGGTGCCCAGGATGAGATGGATCTTGAAGAATGTTTTGAGCTTTCTTAAGGCAGCGGGAGCTATAAATAGCAATAGCAATAGCAGGTAGACTTATATACCGCTTCACAGGGCTTTCAGCCCCCTCTAAGCGGTTTACAGAGTCAGCATATCGCCCCCCACAGTCTGGGTCCTCATTTCACCCACCTCGGAAGGATGGAAGGCTGAGTCAACCTTGAGCCGGTGAGATTTGAACCGCTGAACGGCAGATAACAGGCAGCTGAAGTGGCCTACAGTACTGCACACTAACCACTGCGCCACCTCGGCTCTTTTTAAAGCTCTTCCAAAGAGGGGAGGGGGCAACAAATGACCCTCTGGAGCTCTGTCCTATCTGTCCCTGGGCCATTGGCGAACGAGACACAGATGCAGTAAGTTAAAATACTCTCTATGGTGCAATGATAGAAGATCACCAGCAGTTTTCCATTCAGTTGTTGCTTCCTGAAAAGTTTCAGGTCGTATAATCTCTGCTGGGCCCTTTTGACCAGGGCTGCGATGTGAGTTTCCGCAGGTGAGGTCCTCTTTTAATGACAACACCCAGAAACTTAAACCTGGCCACTTGCTCCACTCGGTCTCCATTGATAACCAAGGGCTGGATCTATTCCTTCTGTAGTCCACTGTAAGATCCTTGGTCTTATTGGTGTTAAGGACCAAATGATTGTAATTTTTGTCAAATGACAATACATTTTGGAATTGTACTGTATCGCCAGTTCTCCATAAAGGATCAGGAGTTAAACCGGGGACTGTTTTGAAATCCAAAGATTCCAGCTCTTTGTGAAAGCACCAAAGTCCCCCTTAACAGTTAAAAAAGTCCATCTGAGTAGGTGGAGAAGAACAAGGAAACTTGCAAGTGAAAAGAAAAGCGAAGAAGCTATCATTTTGTCAGCTCACCAAAGAACATGTCCTGGACACTTCGAAGACCTTTGGACCAGAGGGGAAATTCAGCAGGTTCTGGAAATTTTGAGTAGTTCTGAGAACTGGTAGTGGAAATTTTGAGAAGTTTGGAGAACTGGTAGTGGAAATTTTGAGTAGTTTGGAGAACTGGTAGTGGAAATTTTGAGTAGTTTGGAGAACTGGTAGTGGAAATTTTGAGTAGTTCTGAGAACTGGTAGTGGAAATTTTGAGTAGTTTGGAGAACTGGTAGTGGAAATTTTGAGTAGTTTGGAGAACTGGTAGTGGAAATTTTGAGTAGTTCTGAGAACTGGTAGTGGAAATTTTGAGAAGTTTGGAGAACTGGTAGTGGAAATTTTGAGTAGTTTGGAGAACTGGTAGTGGAAATTTTGAGTAGTTTGGAGAACTGGTAGTGGAAATTTTGAGTAGTTCTGAGAACTGGTAGTGGAAATTTTGAGTAGTTTGGAGAACTGGTAGTGGAAATTTTGAGTAGTTTGGAGAACTGGTAGTGGAAATTTTGAGTAGTTTGGAGAACTGGTAGTGGAAATTTTGAGTAGTTTGGAGAACTGGTAGTGGAAATTTTGAGTAGTTTGGAGAACTGGTAGTGGAAATTTTGAGTAGTTCTGAGAACTGGTAGTGGAAATTTTGAGTAGTTTGGAGAACTGGTAGTGGAAATTTTGAGTAGTTTGGAGAACTGGTAGTGGAAATTTTGAGTAGTTTGGAGAACTGGTAGTGGAAATTTTGAGTAGTTCTGAGAACTGGTAATGGAAATTTTGAGTAGTTTGGAGAACTGGTAGTGGAAATTTTGAG